>NW_008679347.1:0-12248 GCF_000695815.1 Acanthisitta chloris | reverse complement strand
GAGCGCAGCTCCTACCTCCCTGAACGCTGGGCCCCCAAAAGGAAGTCCCCCCCTGAGGCTGAGGTCTTTTGCAAAAGAAAAGGTGTCCAGCCCCAGTGGCTGAGGTCCTTTGTCTCTCTTAAATATCCAACCATCAACGTCTTCTGATAACATGTATGGGGGAAAATTCCTTAAAACAAAAGGGGAGCTCATAAAAGACCCTAACAAAGTGGAAGTTCTCCTGGTATTACTGTCGACAGGTCCACGTGGGGACCAGTGGCAAGTGGTGTCCCTCAGGGGTCAGTGCTCAGGCCAATACTGTTCAACATCTTTGTCAGCGACATGGACAGTAGGATTGAGTGCACCCTCAGCAAGTTCACTGATGACACCAAGCTGTGTGGGCCAGTTGACCTGCTGGAGGGAAGGGATGTGCCATCCAGAGGGACCTTGACAGGCTTGAGAGGTGGGCCAATGCAAACTTTATGAAGTTTAACAAAATGAAGTGCAAAGTCCTACATCTGGGCCGTGGCAATCCCAGGCACACCTACAGGTTGGATGGGGAAGTGATTGAAACCAGCAGTGAGGAGAAAGACTTGGGAGTGACAGTGAATGAGAAACTCACCATGAGCCAGCAGTGTGCGCATGCAGCACCCTCTCAGATGAAGTTTCATTAAAAGTCAAAAAGAAATTATGAGTAGTTTGTGCCAAGCTCTATCTTTTCAAAACTGACATTTTTCAAGCACTTTACAGAGTGAAAAGTAAGGATTAAAAATCAAAAGTCAAAATTTTGCTACAGTGCATTAAGCAGGACTGTCAGACTACCAAGAAAGACCTAGAACTAAGTAAGGTAGGACTATCATGGTGTTGAGTCTCCGCTTAGATTAAAGGAAATATATTTTTTACATGACTAACATACGCGAACATTTGAAATTAGAAAGTGTATATATGTAGTAAATGGTCCTCACTTTTCCATAGTGTTGCAGACATAACCAGGATGTGCAGTAACATTAAAACAGATTCATGTTTTTCTTTCTACAAAAGAGAGCAATAACAATAGATTTTTGAAATTTGAATTATAGAGAAATATCTCCTATAGTAAGAAATCATATATTGCCTAAGAGATACAGTGAAGTAGATTTACAGTACTTGGTACTAGATGTGAATTTTTACAAGCAAAAATATTTTGATAAATGGAGTATTTAAATGTAAGCTAATTGTGTTCAGAATGCAGTCTGTTCCCTTGTTTAGTTTAGAGTTACTCTAAAGAAACAATAACCTTGAACACAAAACTTGAGCGTCAGAGATGGCCTTCATCTGTCTGTTATCCTTTCCTGACAATACAAATAAAAACATAACACATTTGCATTTCTTTGTCTTGCCATGCTTCTGAAAAGTAAGTGTACTTTCAGGGAAAAATTAAATGCAGAAAAAATCCATTGGAAACACCACTGAAAGAAGTGAAGCTGAAGAGATTATGACACTTTGCTCAGAGAGGTTTCTGACTTTGCATCTTAAAACTGGATTCAGAATGGCCTAACTTTCTAGAGTGGTATTTGATAGGGCTTACTGAAAATGATACCTTGAAGAAAAAAATGTGCCATAATATCAATGCTGAGTAAGATTTCCTTAAACTATTTTGAATAATATTGAATTCCATAGACTTGAGTAATTTTTGGTTAGGGTTCCTTGCATCAAGGTCCATTTTACTTATTAGAAGAAATTGTTGGTGATCAATTGTGTTTTAGAAGAGGAAGGTAAAGAAAGCATTCTTTTTCTGACATGAAAGTTCTCCTGCTTTCTCCCCTGATAGTTTTTGGATGAAGTACTTCAACTGCTGTTGCACAGGTGCTGAGTTTGATCAAACATTTAACATAACAGGCAAAAGGTGTTATGGGTGACATAGAACTGAACTGTTTCACCTCCTTTGAAGGAACAATGGCATGTCTTGATTGATGGCAAGATATCTCTAGGCATTACTGAAATAAGCACATAAATAATAAACTGCTATTCACATTCATATTCTTCTGTTAAACTATAGTGAAGCACTGAAATCCCCACATGGAAGATACTCCAGAAACACAAATGAGTAAGACTATCCACATTTATATATTTGTATAAAAAAATGATTAGATGTATATATTTCAAAGACAATACTCTTCATTATTAATTAAAACATTTTCACTTCCCTCAAATATATTCTATAAGGCTTTTGGTACTTTTACTTTTCCTATTGTTAGACCTTTTGCCATCAAAACAACAATTTGCCTTATCCTTCGAGCACAAAGACAGATAAATGTACAAAACAGTGTCTCAAAATGGGCACAGGTTAAATTAGCAAACGTCTTTACTTCTAAGTTCTTGTTCTCATACAGATACAACCTCTGCATATTCCAGTGGAACTGCTAAAGACCTCACGTTTAATAGCATTGTAGCACTATAAAGAAATTCACACTGCTGGGAGGTACATCATTATAAGTAACTTTTTATTTTTTAGAAACTTTTTCCTAAATGTTTTATGCATGTAGCATTTGTGAATGATGTTGGTCTGCTGGATGAGATCCATTTTATTTATAGAACCATAAGGTTTCAATTGTGGACTGATTATACATCAGTCTAGGTGGCCTGAGGAATTAGTTTTATCTCCAAAACCTGTTTAGTTGTTTTGTCTGATATTGCCACCTCTGGTCCTGTACAGTTTCCTTTGTCCTGTTGAAAAATTTTTACACTGACATTGCCTAGAACTAAGGTTACTTTGTTTACAAGTATGAACCTGTTCAAAAGGCTGGTGAATGTAGCATGTGAGTACATGGTTTAGTGGTGAACAGGGTGCTGCTGGGGTAAGGGCTGGACTTGATATTTTTTTCCAGCCTTAATGACTGCATGATTCTAATAAAGTTTATGAATTCTGATAGGTCTTTTTACTTACTATTTTGTGGTCAATGGTATCTGAATCAACCACAGTACAGACCACATTGTATGTACTCTGCATATGCTCACCTGTTAAAGACCACCCAACTCCAAAAAATGCCTTTCCTGGTATTTTAGCCAGCAGAGATACAGACAAGTGTCTGTAAGACAGCTCAGCATTCCAGTGTTACGCTGGTTCATCTGTCATTAATTTCACCAAACTCAGCCATATGGACTGAAATTGCTTGTGCTAGTGTCAGCTTCAGACTGTGGATTTTTAGAAAATGTAATTAAAACCAGTTTGGCAGTTTCTCAGAAAAGAAACCAAGTCCTTTTACATGTGTCAAATAATTCAGTTTGCTCATTTTTTTCCATAAATTCAGTGTGAAAGTGTTTCCATACTGGAGAAACAGACACTATAGTTTAACGCAGTAGAAAGGAAGACTGGTTTGCACTGAATCCATCCACTTAAACATTTTACCAACAAGAGACTGTTTCTGAAGCATATCTCCCAATCACCCACGTGCTGTGCTTTATGTCACTCTGTGGAGAGGTCTAGGAGTAAACAAACTGGATTCCTTACAGACACAAATAAATTTGAAGATGTGCTCCAGGAATATATCAAATATGCTCCAAATGCTAATAGGCTCTCAGTCCACAATCCTGACTACAACTGGTTTGGAGTAAAATTCCTGGAATTGTCATTAAGTACAGCTCCCCAAGAAAACTACCATCATTGTTTTGTGCTATTTGGAATCAAGTGTTTGCTTTTAATATCCATGAGCTGGCTAAGAACAGGATCTGAAGGTAACTGGAGCCAGTAAGAGACTGTAGAGAAGAAAAGGTGCAAGTAGCAACAAATGTCATAATGAGTTTTTCCCCCTTTGCAACTCCAGCAAGCCAAAATACATAACTTCCCCAAGAAAACTACCATCATTGTTTTGTGCTATTTGGAATCAAGTGTTTGCTTTTAATATCCATGAGCTGGCTAAGAACAGGATCTGAAGGTAACTGGAGCCAGTAAGAGACTGTAGAGAAGAAAAGGTGCAAGTAGCAACAAATGTCATAATGAGTTTTTCCCCCTTTGCAACTCCAGCAAGCCAAAATACATAACTTCACAATGAAAGGAGTACACTCTTTCTCTTTCCTGTTCCCCATGATGTGTCAATGGTGTTCTGAAGGTACCAAAAAAGTTTTCTAACTTTAGTCAGGCCCACCATTGCAAAAAAGAACCCCCAAAAAACTTCACTTTGTTTCAAAGTCCTGCAGAAGTTGTTTGTCTTTCTGCAGAAGCTGTTCATTTTTGAACATGGCAGAATGCAATCAGACATACAATAAGGAAACAATATTGCCCAAATTGTAAAGCTTTGTTTTCTTTGCCTTGTTTTTATTTAAGCATAGACAACTTTAACCCAAACTCTCTTTGCATAATCATTGCTTCATAGCCACCAGGGGTAAATGAGAGAACAAACAAAAGATTAAATTTAGCCAAGGCTGTCCCGCCAGCTCACCAAGTTAATTGAGGATATTGCAGAGTGGAGATCCTGGAAGAAGGAGATTACACTGAAAAACTGTACCCAAAGTTCATACGAATAAGAAAAGCAAATTTTGATTATGTAGGAAAACTCACTTTTGGATTGTAATATTTCTTAAGAATTTCAAGTGAACACTTGTTTTAAACAGATCTATCCTGTCCATGGAAAACCTTTCTATGGCTTCTCAAAAGACTTTCAGGACTAATGCTCTTTCTTTGCTTTAAGAACTCTTAAACGATCCCTTTCTCAGATATGCAGAGATTTTAGACCTTCTTTTAAAGTGGGTTTAAAATCTTGCCAGATATTACATAGTAATGCCTTTTAATTTGCACAGTGGTGAGTCCTTTTCTCTACTTTTGCACCATGCCAAAAATCACTGAGTTTTATCAATGCTCAGGTTACATTGACAATGTCAGCAATTGGTCCATTTGTCTTTTTTTCTTTTAAGACTAGAGTGAAAGATAGTATATATTTACACATTTCTTAATTTGTGATACATTTTCTACTCCTTCTGTCTCTCATATCAGCTTGCTCCCTAAGGAAGGGAGAATAAATGAGTAAATCAAAACCCTTCAGTGGGGAAAAATATATCCCTGCCAGGAATCACTCAGATTTTCACATCTGTCAGAAAATTTGACAGGACTTTTAACACATTTGTTCATTATGAATATAAAACCACTTTTAACACCCAAAAATAAGAAAAGGAGGGGGGGAAACCCCATATAAGCTGTTTTCTGACAGGCTTTGACAGCTATGAAGTGATAAAAACTTTTAGGAGGGAGAAGAATATTTAGCAACAAAAATAAACATATCAGTTTCAGAAAATTTTGCATAAAATTTGAAAGATAGAAACACATTGAATAGGTCATTTATTACATGAACTAGCATTTAAAAAAAGCAAAAAGCAAAGCATCATCCAGTTTCTAATCCCTAATTCTTTCCACAATTACAGAAATCATCAAAAAAAAACCTATTTAAGTACTACACATAAAACAGATCTACTTTTGGTTTGAAGGAAAATATCAACTTCTTTTTATCATATACATGTACTACTAAGGCCTTATCATCCAAATTAATGATTAGACAGCACTTCTGAATATTTACTGGTTTAAAATCAAGAAACATTCAAGTTCTTGCATTTCAAAGGCCTCTACTTTCTATGTTACTGCCTATCTAAAAAAACAGCTGCAAGTTGTCATCCCTGAGTTTTCTATAAATTGAGACATCTGATGCCCTGAAAGAATTGCACACAGGTGTGAAAAATTAACCTCAAGACAAAGGGAACTTCATTCTCCAAAGATAAAGAATATCATGTCTCAGCTTCCTCCCTATCCCACTCTCTTTTTTGCCCCTTCACATTTTTATCAGTGTAATGGACTACTTTTTTTCACTTCATTCATCTGAGACTAGAGTTGTTTATATGAAGTTAATGTACAAGTTTATATGCATTTATATATTTTGTATGCATTACATATGAAATGTATAAAATATGATATATACTTATATATGTTTATATTATATACAAAATACACATAGTATGCACAAATATATAAATTCTGTAACATATAAAATCTGTTATTTTGTGGAAAAATCAGGCATATAGGCTCTTGGCATTCTAGGCATTCAGGAGGTTTTCTCATAGCAGAGTTTTTGTACCCCTTTTGTTCTATTATTACACATGAAGGAAGGTTTGTTTGGGGTTTTTTTCAGGGCTGAAATAGGTCACTAGTTATACATACTGCAAGAAAACCGAAAACAATAAAGTTCATGTAAAAACTTACTACTTCCTTTCTTCTACGGCTATTTTTCCCTTTTAAGAATGTTCCTAATGCACCTGTTAATTTTCCTTTTACCTTTCATTTCTTTGTTTGCCTGTACTGTACTTGTAGAACTATGCTATGATGTCAACAAGTCTTTTGATTGCAAGACTTTCTCAGTAACCTAACATGCCTATTTTAAACCATATATGAAGAAAATGTCAATATTATTCATTCTTTGAGATGAACTGTCAGTTTCCAATGGAATACCAAAAACAAGACAATAAGGGAAATAATTTCTTCATTGGGTGATGGCCAGTTCTGGGAAGGTGTTATTAATCCTCCTGACACTATTGGAATGCAGAGGAAAGGAAATGAGAGATAGCTGCTACTGTAGGCATCACAGTTGTAGGTACTACCTACTTTCTCCTCTTTGCTTCATTTGTAGTTTATATTCCAACACATCATTCTCAGAATAGCTGTTTCAATCCTGGAGTTTGATCTATTTAACTACAATATATTGTCTAAAATATTTGCCATTTTTACTATGTTCTTCTTGCTCCTAATTCTGGTTGACCTACTTCTCCTTCCATTTAGTAAACAGGCCGTCTTATTCTCTCCTCTGTAAACTTTTCTTTAAGAAACTTAATGAATTGCTGCTCTTTCAAACCTTTTCAAAAGTCTTTGGCATTTCTCCTGCAATATTTGACCTTGAAGTAGTGAATACTTCTCTTTGCTACTGACAAAAACAGACTTTTGCGTGTTCCAAAGATGGGTATAACAAGCTGATGTTTGATTGTTTGATTTAATCCTTTTTTTCCTAATAAGCAACAAAAAATAGGAAGACGGTCTCTTCACACAATCTAAGGAGTCAAAGAAAAGCAACAATATGTCAAAACTACAGTGGAACAGACTCAAGAAGGCAGGTACTGGCCAATCAAAACCAAAATCAAGCACATCACAGGTCTCTAACTAGTCTGTTCATCAGTAAAATGCAGTTGAGTGAATCACACATTTAAATGCCTACTCAAAGCAGTCTTAGCAAACATTTGTTGAGGATTTTGCAGATAACATGGCAAAGGAGATTTCTGTGGAGTTTACTGATGCTTATGAAGGTAGTCCCCCACTTGTGGGGCATCATGAGAAATGCTAGGAAACTATTTGTCCAGAGGCTTAGCAGGGAAGCAATGGCAAGTAGTATCATTTACCAGTTGGGGACCAAAAGATATTTTTTAGAACTGGAAAACAAGTTTATAGGAAGAGAGAAAAGACTCTTAGAGTCTTGAAAGTAGAATCAAAACACAGTATCTGACATGTTTAAAAGGGGGACCTATTGGAAGAGATGTAAAAGTTCTCACAACTAATCCAGCCAAAATGACAAAGTAGGAAAGAGACCCTTGCTGCAGAAGTTAGGATGAAGGTGAGTGAGGCAAAAGCACCTTTACAAGGTCAAAAGGAATACAATTACTAAGGCCTTTTACACTGGTTTTGTGTATACTTCTGTTACTGTGCAAGCAGTAGTTGTTAGCTAAATTGAAAACTCTTTTATAAGAGTGCATGTAAACTGAGAGTTTGAAGTCAATGGCAAAAAAATAAAATAAAATCCCTATCTTCTGTGCTTGGCTTCATTCCACTTGCATAACAGACGCAGCTCTCTGCCTGTCACTGCGTACGCCTCCACACCCTCATGCTTTAATACCAGTGCATTAAACTCTCAGAGCTGATGTACTGGAAAGCTATCTTTTGTTCCCTAGATATCTACCCACTCCTCAGCTTTCTGCCCGCTTGGGTGGCATGGACAAATAAGTAATTCTCTCAGCAATTAGGATCATGCAGTCTTCAGTTTTCATTGGTTGCTATTTTTCACTTATGCTCTAAAAAGGTATTAGCCTTTTTTTCCACAAGGATGGTTTGGTTTATGTTTATGTATGAGTTTGTACATACCCACATATGCTGAGCTAAAAAAGTTAACTTGCTAGCTGTCATTTTCTAATTGAAGTACAGCAAGTATCGTTAGAATTGTAACATCAGAAAACAGATTATATCTTAAATAAATATGTGTATGTAAAGAAAGACAAAAACCAGTCAGGAGGGTAACAGCTCTGCCATTCTATTAACTTCAAATTTCAGATTATTTTTTTCTATAGCACAAACATTGGAAACTTCTACTATGTTTTCCTCAATACTGAGGGGATGGAGAGGTGTATTCCCAAGAATATTTTGTATGCTTCTTTGTTTGTTTGCCAGATCTTACAACAGTGCATGCTAATTATTCTTCCAAATTAGTCCATGTCAATCAATAAGTACTTACAAAGGTGTACAGGCCACATAAGAAGAGTTAAGATAGTCCTGTTCTAGAAACCTCTTAGCCTGGGCAGAATATGTCTACCTGACCTTTCAAGGACTAAATCACTTGGTCAGTTCTACTGTACATCTCTCTTCTCTCCCATGATAAGTAGAAATTCCATCTTGAATATGAGAAACCCTCACTACTTCCATTTCATCAGTACCAGTATTTCTGCACAGAAGAAGCTTTGCATTCATTAAATGACATTTTCCCATAAAAATAAGAAAAAATAGTAAAAAAAATCAACAGGTCTTTATCTACAATACTTAAGGGGACTGAAAAAATATGGTATGGATGTAAGGAAGATCTAACTTTTGAAATAGTGGTTATTTGTCTCCTTTTTGCTTACGTAAAAATCACAAGAGTCATTCTACAGTATTTTGATGTCGAATAGAAAATTCTGTATTTCATACATTAGGGGAATCACTAGAAATGTAAGGTGATGTGTGCGCTGTGAAAGGAAATACAACTATTGTGTCATATTTCAATGTCTTTTATTGGCATCTTTCTCTACCATATCAAATCCTCTATTTTATACCCCAAGAAAAGTACTTTAGTGAATCAAACCTTGCGTATTTATTCATATGGAAAACATTTAGGGCTTAGATTTAGAAATTAATTTTTTAACAAGACTTAGGGGGATGAATACATATAATTGTAATTTGCAGCTAATACTTCCATATCTATTATCAAGATTACTGGCTAAATCTTGCCAATATCCAAACAGACAACATGTCCAATGGTCCTTATGGTTTCAATTTTATATTTGCCCAAGAACTAAAAAAAACCAACGTGCTTTTGGCTCTGGAGTGCTCTGGAGCGAAGAGCAGACCTCCAGCAGGATGGTGCTTTCCTGCAGTCCTTGCCCACAATGTATAAGCCAGCAGTTGTTCTGAGAGCCTGTCCCCAAAATCAGTCTCTGCTCCTAGAACAAGCAAAAACATCCTTTTATATCCTGACCCCCATCCCAAGACATACTCAGTCTTTCTTTTCTTTTCTCTGTCATTTTATTTCTGAATCCTTTACTTATTTTCTGGAAAGTGAAGCAGTTTCAAGGAAGAGCTCTGAAAGTGTATTCCCACATGCAAGGCTTGTCAGTAACCTGGTGATTAGCACAGGCTATGATAAGAGTTTTAAGTGAGCGAATATTCAGGAATAGGATGGAAAAGCATACATACTCAGTCTTTCTTTTCTTTTCTCTGTCATTTTATTTCTGAATCCTTTACTTATTTTCTGGAAAGTGAAGCAGTTTCAAGGAAGAGCTCTGAAAGTGTATTCCCACATGCAAGGCTTGTCAGTAACCTGGTGATTAGCACAGGCTATGATAAGAGTTTTAAGTGAGCGAATATTCAGGAATAGGATGGAAAAGCATCATCCCACTCAGGCTATGATAAGAGTTTTAAGTGAGCAAATATTCAGGAAAAGGATGGAAAAGCACCCAGACATCCCACTGGTATTAAGGATGAAGGGAAGGGGTTGGAAACAAGTATCACATACTCTTCTAGCCATGTTTTTCAATAAACATGACAGCTGCCATGCTGTTTTGTGAGAGCTGTGCCCTTGTCATGGTATGTTTTACATGCTCTGAGTACACCTACAGGATTTGATCCCTCAGGGGAATCTCATGCAGGAAATGCAATGTTGTTGACTCTTGTGATGCTTTAGTGTGAGACAGCAGTCTGTCTCAGCTGGGCCTTTGATTCCCCAGGCTCAGATATTTCTGAGATACTATCTTTATCTCTTGCGCAGAAATAAACGAGTATGAGCTTGTGCAGATTTACAGATTAAAGTCCAAAACACTTAATTTCCACTTTGGAGTATACCAATCCATATTCACAAAAGGACCTTGATAAGTTACATGTAGTAACAAAGAACATGGATTTAATAAGACTAATGACTATGTGACAGAAGGTAAATGGCAGCTTGCTTGGAAGTCAAAAAGAAATGAGGAGCTGTGTAGGGGATGTTTGTTTGAAACACTGCTCTGTGTTGACTCCTCTGGAGCAACATGAAAGAGATTGAGGATGGCATAAGTAAATCAGGGGACCATAATTGCCAGGAGTGAACAGGAGGGTAGGTATAGCTGCATGCTTTGGGAGGTGAGGGAAGAATGGGGAAGTGCATAAAGGAGACTTATGTTTTCCTTGTTTCCATTTATTCCCCTTTGCTTCCTGTTTCATGGTAGCATAGCTGTGTAGTGCCACCTTTGTATCATAGCTGTCATCATGCAATAGAATTGTATATTTAGGTCCTTTTTGAAACTCCAGAGATTCCAGTAGTCTGTTTAAATGATACAACACAGAGAAAATTATTTGCAGTCTCTTCACTCAACATATATCTGCTCTGTAAACAGAAACCCCAAACTGCTTGTGTGGTTTGGAAATGGGGAAAAAAAGTTACATTTTTCTGCTGGACTCATTACTGGATTTTCCACCTTCTCTTTTAAAATATAAATCTTCCAGCAATAATTGACTTTCATATCAGATACTCAGCCATTTGTCAGAGCTTAACCATCCGCATGATAATGGAGGAACTGACATCTGACTATTAGACTAAAAAACTGTGATGCTGGAGGAGAAAGCATTTCATAGGCAAAACTGGTTTTATCTTGAGGCTAGCTACATCAAGAATTCATGATTAGGACACATGAAACTTTAGAAACTTTTTCTAGAGTCAAGCATTAAATAAAAAAAATAAAAAAGAAGTAAAAACCCACCCCCTTGATAATGGTGAATTCATCACAGAGTTTTCTTAGGAGCAAAATTGTCTCCTGTCTTAGTCACAGACATAGATATCCATATATTGCATCTCTCATTGAAGATCATAAAATCATAGAGTTTAAGGGTTGCAACAGACTTTACAGATCATCTAGTCCCAACCTTCCCTGCCATGGGCAGGCACACCTCCTCACTAGATCAGGTTGCACAAGGCCTCAAATGAGATGACAAATAGAAATCATTCTGTAGCTGCAACATACTCAAAGTCCTTATTGATCAGCTGGAAAAGCAGGCTGGTGGTTTAGCAGCTCTCAGATCATGAGTCTCTCCCACATTTTGTACTGGCTAGATGAGTTCTTTGAGGAATAGGCATTAGAGAGATGCAATGTCATCATAGTTCCAAGTGTTTCAGTGACTGCATTTTTTTGGTTTAACACTTGGATTGGAATACTTACAATGTAGGAAATAAAATCCTGAGGTTCTCTATTCACTAACCACAAAAAATATTTCACACAAGAATATCTACTGTTAAGGCTGACCTGAATGATGACACTTGAAATGCTTAGGTTTTTTTCTCAAACTTAAGCCAAGCAAGTACAAAATAACAAGTCATGACTTTTCTGTAAATCATCCATTGCTAACATATCAGTTCAACAGCTTTCTTCATTATGCATGAAGTGAAATATCTCTCCATACATTTTGGTATAATTATATTCTATTCTATTTCTGGCAGATTTGTACTATACCACAATAAAATAAATAAATGCAACAATAAAATAATGCATCACCATCTGTGTGTTCAAAACAATTTTGTGGTAGATTTAATGTGCAAGATCCTGGTTTAAGCAATTCTACTGAAATATCCAACCATTATATAGGTGTATTATTATACATGATAATTAGAGGCATATGTATTATAAATTAATCACATACTATATATTATATGATTTATTCTACATTAATTATAAATTATAAATATAGATATATACTTCTGTCTTTTTTTATT
>NW_008679346.1:0-14621 GCF_000695815.1 Acanthisitta chloris | reverse complement strand
GGAGTGGGCTGAGCTTTAAGGTCCCTTGAACGCAAGATACTCCTGTCTCTAATGGTCACTGCTCAAGCACCATGAAATCCCACCTGGAATACTGTGTGCAGTTCTGGTGCCCTCAACGTAAGAAGAGCATAGAACTATTAGAGCAAGTCCAGAGGAGGCCCACAAATTTAATAAGAGGATTGGAGCATATCCCCCACGAAGACAGGCTGAGGAAGTTGGGGCCATTCTGCCTGGAGAAGAGAAGGTTGCATGGAGACCTTATAGCAACCTTCCAGTATCTGAAGGGGCCTGCAGGGAAGCTGGAGAGGGACTCTTTGTTAGGAACTGCAGTGATAGGACAAGGGGTAATGGGTTCAAACTCAAAGAGGGGAAATTTAGATTAGATATCAGGAAAGGTTTTTTTACTGTGAGGGTGGTGAGACACTGGAAGAGGCTCTCTAGGGAGGCAGTGGATACCTGAACCCTGGCAGTGTTCAAAGTCATGTTGGACAAAGCCTTGAACAACCTGGTCTAGTGGGAGGTGCCCCTGCCCATGGCAGGGGGTGGAATGAGTTGAGCTTTAAGGTCAGTTCCAACCCAAACCATCCTGGGATTTTGTGATACTGCAGAAGGTTCAGAACAGGGCTTGGAACTAGCACTGTTCGTGCAGGAGAATGAGGTGTTGTGTAATCAGTAACTGCTCTGTGTCACAAATAACTTTATACGTATCTATATCTATATATGTCTGGAAGGATATAAGACTGAATCCAATGTGCTCTCTCTGGACTGTTCAGTGATGTTTCAGTCCCATATCAACAGTGTTGCTATCCAGAGTTGCACATCTTTTGCCGCTTCTTCCATGCTGTGTTGCAGCCCAGCACGAGGAAAGGGCATGATTCATTCATGTCTGTTAAAAGAAGGAGGTTTGGAAGGGCTTTTCTTTATATTTTTGTGTTTGGATTGTAATGCTCGATGAACTTGTCCTGTCAGAGATCAAGGAAGAGGACCCAAACAAATACTTGTGGGTGGTTGGCTGTGAAGTGTGAAATAGATGTGCTGCACAGCTCCTCTGCCAACAGGAAAACCTTGGAGTGTTGCTCTGCATTTTAATTAGTCTCTGCAGTTACTAACTTTGTGGTAACTGTGTGTGATGTATGAAGGTGCACTTTGTAGTGGATTGGTTTGAGCTGATAAAATGTCCCATTCTCACTCAATTTCTTGGCTGAAATAGATATTTTCACCACAGATTTACAAATACTTCAGTTCTCTCTGTACACTTTCACACTGTTGTGTCCCTCCTGGTATTGTGGCAGCAGGAAGTAGTTCCCATCACATTTCCTATGCTTGTTCGGGGTTTTTTTTGCTACTCTGCCTGTAGAAGTGTGAGCTCTGGAAATATAACCCTGGTTGTGATTCCCCCTGCAGCAATAGGCAATGCCTTTGCAGTCCTGAGCAACCCTGAGAAGCGTCTGCGGTACGACGAGTTCGGCAGCGACCAGGAGCAGGTCAGCACGGGCCAGGCCAGGCACTATGACTACTACACAGAGTTCGAAGCAGACATCACACCAGAAGAAATATTCAATGTGTTTTTTGGTGGGCACTTCCCTACAGGTCAGTACTGTCTGCAGTGGGTTGGAAGTGCAATGGACACTAATGGACTGATGGTCCTTGTGGGTCCGTTGAACCTATAGTAACATAGAATGTTAAGGGGTTAGAATGGACCTTATTGATCATCTAGTCCCAACCCCCTGGCAACCTCCCCTCCCACCAGACCAGGTTGCTCAAGACTTTATTCAGCCTTTATCCAACTCAGGACATTCCATGATTCTATGATTCTATAAACCATAAAGGAAGTTCAGCTTCCTCTGGCTCTGCTCAGGGAGTTCATTATACACCTGAAAAGAGCAGAAACCTCCCTGGCTTTGTTTTCTGCCCTTCTTTTATTCCCTCCATTGCCTGAAGCCTGACCAGACCAGGTTGCTCAAGACTTTATTCAGCCTTTATCCAACTCAGGACATTCCATGATTCTATGATTCTATAAACCATAAAGGAAGTTCAGCTTCCTCTGGCTCTGCTCAGGGAGTTCATTATACACCTGAAAAGAGCAGAAACCTCCCTGGCTTTGTTTTCTGCCCTTCTTTTATTCCCTCCATTGCCTGAAGCCTGCAGTGGTATGGGAGGTAAAATAAGGTGTGAATGGGAAGGGATCAGAGGTGTCGTTGATGATGGTTGGATTTGATCACCTCAGAGGTCTTTTCCATGACTGGGTTGTACTGGAGGCACCTTACAGCATTCCAGCCCACCATGGTACAGCTCCTGGCGTTGTGCCCCTATAACCAGGGAAACAGAAGCTCCTTCTCCTTGCAGCAGCCTTCATGCTGGAATGAAATGAAAGCTTGGTAGCTCAGCAGGTGCTGCTTGCCAGGAGAGGCTGTCAGTGGATCTGCAGTATCCAGTAACACAGCAGTGCAGCTGCACCTGTAGCAGCTCTGTGTGTGTCTCAGTCCAGCCTTGGCTTTTGTATTTGTAGGAAAATAGGAAGTTATTGCAAGATCCGTGGATTAAAAGTCATTCCAAAAGGTGTGGTGAGCTCCAGGGCCTTGCTGGCAGCATCCCAAGGAATTGCTTTAGCACTCTTAGGGGCTTTTCACCTCAGAGGTGTCACATAAAGTGACACACAGCACCAGTTCCTACAGCCTAAAGCCACACATGCAGTAAGTTACTTGCCAGCTCCACATAACCTCCCTGTGAAGTGCATCTTGCAGCTAAGGGGACCTCAGGCTGTTCCCAGACTTGGATCAGTAGATATGGAGAATGAACCAACCCCAGCATGGTGTAATTCCACCTGGAGTTTGCAAGTTTTCCATTTGGGACTGTGCAAGGAATTGCACCTGTCTGTGCCCTTTGTGGAGCATTGCCCTTGTGGAACAGGGAACAGGAGTGCAGGGCACAGGGATGCTTGGAGCTGGGGACAGGAAATTGAGATGAGGGAGGAATTTGTGTCCTGGGCATGGCAGGTTTAACAGGGAGAGTGGCACAAAGGAGAAAATGGGAATTTTTAGCTAAGTGGCAAAAAACAAGTAAAGGAAAAGATATTTCATAGTAGATGTTAGTAGCAAACAATAGTTTCCTCACAAAAAAAAATGTTTGGCTCTAAATTTTTATACATTTTCCTAATGTAAAAGTGAGTTTTAAATTATGGGAAGTCACAAGTTTAATAGTTTTCCAAATTGGCAAAGTCCTTCCAGTTTCTACTTAGCAAGAGAGTTGCTAGTCCAGATGGTTGGTGTAAAGAGAACATTTTCTAAGCTGTTGTAACATTCAGTAGGACTTGGTGAGCTGAAGGTTGTGCTGAGCTGCAGTTGGTGTTTGTCTTGTGACACCTTGCTAGCCCCAGACTTTCTGGAAACCCAGACTGGAAGTGCTGCTCTTGGGGTGAACCCATTTGTATGGATTCTGTGGGCAGGTTTATGGCTCTGCAGTTTTCCTCTACGGATATTCAGTGGGAAAATATGAAAAGCTAAAATGTTAAGTGTTCTGAAGCTCAAAGGAGACTCCACATGGCACAGTGGTGCAGTTAGACTGGGCAGAGGCTATGAGTTGAATGTCCTCATTAAAACATCAATGCACATGGAAGGAAGGGAACTGCTGGCAGAAATCCTTGGAGAAGCTTAGAATTTGGGAAAACTCTTTCCTAGGCACCCTGTAAATATCATTCTTCTCTTCCCACGCTTGTGTTTTCCACGGCTTAGTAAAACACTGAGCAATGCTGAAGGATAGAAGCAAACTTTCTTTCCTCCTTGGAGCCTCCTGGCTTTTCTCCCTGTTGGAGCTCTGCACACATGCCTAGAGCTTGGAAAACCCTTTGAACAAGCAGTGAAACAGAGGTTTTGACACAACAGGTCACCTTCATTGTGACAATTTTCCCAGGGGTTAAAAATAGATGTGCATTTGTGGTGTGGTGATAAGCCACAGATTCCCGTTCTCTAACACAGGGACACTCTGGATTTCAAAAGAGGAGAGCACAGCTATTATTAAGATACTCATATGGTGATAAAATTAAGAGTCCAAGCTTCAGATGGAAGCAGCGTGTGCAATTCTTGCCTCGTTTTAGAGCATTTAGACATAAGTCAGCTGCATTCTGGGCACAAGAAAGGAGAGCCTGAATTGTTCTTGTTCTCTGAAAAAGCTGTTTTTAAAATATATTTCCTTATAAAATAATTAAGTGAAGCTATTAGTGGCTTGAAGGCAGAGGAAGCAGAAATGAGGGTAGAGGACCATATTCAGTGGTTATGGGAGGCTGTAACTCATGCATGGCCCGAGCCTGCAGAAGCAGATTGCTGCCACAGCCTTGCAGGTGGGTGTGACAAAAGCAGCGTGAAAATATGAGGTAAAACAATACAGATCAGAACAGGCTTTGATCTAAATGAAAATGCACTTCACAATGTCTCTGGTTGGATGCTTGCAATGACATAGTATTTTGTCATTTCAGTCTGAGGCTGGTTGTGCTTTTAATGTGAGGTCTCACAACTGTAATTCAGGCTGTGCAGTATAAACCTGGAGAATTGAATAGAACCTCAGGAGTACAGGTGAGCACCAGCGACTGGATGAAACATGACTCTCTTGGTTTCTTTTCCAGGAAATATCCATATGTTCTCCAATGTAACCAGAGATCCACACTATTACCCACGGAGGCACCGTCCGGAGAGGGCATGGACACACGAGCCAGAGGAGGAGGAAAACAGGCCACAGGTAGCCAGGAGGAGGGATATCTTGGGCTTAAATGCCTCACCAGGGTGAAGGATCCACTTAGAAGCCAGGACAAACCTTCCCATGCTTGAGTGCTTAGTGTTTATCCTCAAACACTGCAGCAAAGTGGATGCTTTCTGTGGAGCTAAGTTGGCTTTTATTAATCACTGCTTTACAAACATACTGTGCTGGTGGGATCGTGGGCCCTGCAGTTCTGTCACAGAGGGGTTTGCTGCTGCTTGCTCTTTGCAAGC
The DNA here is from genome assembly GCF_000695815.1 of Acanthisitta chloris. Lineage (NCBI taxonomy): Eukaryota > Metazoa > Chordata > Aves > Passeriformes > Acanthisittidae > Acanthisitta > Acanthisitta chloris. The sequence goes on along the minus strand of NW_008679346.1, from coordinate 9,639 downwards.
TCTAATGGTTTGGTAATCCCATAGCAATTAGTCCAAAGGGGGACTAATTGGATACGGATGGATACGGAAGCACTGCCTTGTCCTCAAGGTGTGTTTAATCCTTCAGTAAATTAGCACACAGGTGCTGCACAGGTCTCTTCCAGCCCTATGCCTTGGGGCTGGGATACATCTCTACCAGCTGGGACCTCCAGGTGAGACACTTACACACCTGCCACCTGCCTTGGAAAAAATCTTACAGTCTGTTAACCTGATGGGGTTGTTCTCCAAGAAAGAGGAGTTTTTCCTTGGGAGTTTCTTAGGCTCTGAAGAAGAATCTGATAGAGCTGACAGACAGTAAGCTAGGACAAGTGAATCTGGACCCTCAGTGCAAGAGAGACATGGAGGGGCTGGAGCATGTCTGAGGAAAAGAACGGAGCTGGGGAAGGGCCTGGAGCCAAGGAGAGGCTGAGGGAGCTGTTGAGGCTCAGCTTGGAGAAAAGGAGGCTCAGGAGGAACCTTCTCACTCTCTCCAACTCCCTGCCAGGAGGTGCAGCCAGGTGGGGTCAGGCTCTGCTCCCAGGGAACAAGGGACAGCACAAGAGGAAATGGCCTCAAGCTGTGCCAGAGGAAGTTCAGGTTGGACATCAGGAAGAATTTCTCTATGGAAAGGGCTGTCAGGTATTGGAAGGAGGTGGACAAGTAGGTGGTGGAGTCACCATCCCTGGAGGTGTTCAAGGAATGACTGGATGTGGCACTCAGTGCTCTGGTCTAGTTGTCAAGGTGGTGATGGGTCACAGGTTGGACTCAGTGATCTTGGAGGTCTTTTCCAACCCAAATGATTCTGTGAATCACCTACTACTACATCAGCAATCCTTGTTGCTATCCAGGGCAGAGGGCAAAGCCTGAATAGCTGCATGGTATGTTTGCGTCCTGGTGAGAAAAGACACTTCAGATGCCAGTTTAGAAAGAAACTGAAGAGCAGAGGGAAGGATCTGTGTTTTCTCTTTGACATTTTGTTCTGATAAATGAATCCAAACAAAAACCCAAGTGTTGCATCCTGGCCCAAGTTAGACTACGTGTGGTCTCTTAACCCTTCTCTGCTCAGCCATTTTATCCAGAGACTGAGGTCATTAGTGGGCTTGTAGCAAACTTCAGAGTGTGCACAGAAAGCACACAGGAACTGCAGTGTGTTTCCACACGTTGGATTGCAGCTGGGCCCTGACAGCTACAGTGCTGTGGGCATCTCTTGCCTTGTGAGGGAAGGGGTGGATCAAAAGAGAATTGAAATGGTGTTCAAGAGTTTTCTGAGATTATTAATACAGGTTATTTTGAAATGATAATAACATTTCTCTCAAAATCCCTAAGTGCTTCCTCCTTTTTCAGCTTCTATGCAATCCATTGTTGGGCTGTGACAGTTTCTGTGACTAGGTGCCTCTTTTTTCCTCTGTCTTTTCCTGACTCCTAATTCTTATGTTTTCAGAATTCCTATTCTGCATTCCTTCAGCTGATGCCAGTGTTCATCATCATCATCGTGTCCGTGGTCACCCAGCTGATGGCTACCAACCCCCCCTACAGCTTGTTCTACAAATCGTGAGTCCTTGGAAAACACCTCTTCCTGCTCTCGCTGTTTGCAGGAAGCAGGCACACGGGTTGGATTTGATAGCAAAATGCACGTTAGTGTTCTCAGTTTGTAAGTGAGGAAATACCACGGTCTGCACTGCTGAGTTCTCCTCAGCATTGCATTATCACTGTGGAGTTGACTGATGAGCTGTATTGTGCTGAGCACAGAGGCACTGAGCCAGGAACCATCCTCAGCTGGTGTGACATGCACTGGGGTACAGGAGGAGGGATGTGGGTGTAGATCAGCCTCTGCACAGCCCCCAGAATCTCTGCACCACCACGGAGGTTCCTCTGGAAAGCCATTAAAAATGAAGCCTGTGCTTTGTAGTTTGAAGCCAAACCTGCTGTGGAGCATGAGTTCCACTGGAAGCTCCACAAATCAGTTAGGTCTTGAAATGCCCTGGTTTAACTTCTGTAGAGCAGCAGGACCCTGGAGAGCTGGTGAGCTCTGGAAGCAGGAGGACCACCCCAGAGCTGAGATTGTGGAGCAGAGGAAACCCACATGCTCGTCTGGGCATCCAGGGTTGGAGGAGGGAAGCTCTCTGGTGGGAGAGTTCACTGTCTCTTACTGAGATAGGAGTGCGAGTTGGTAGGATTTGGACTACCACCAGTGTGTTCTGAATAATCCCCTTGCTCCCTTCTGGGAGTGAGGCCTGTGTCCTCTCTGCTGTCAGAGCAGCCCAGCTCCCTTCATGGTCTTACCACGAGATGTCAGTGTGAGGCCCTGGCAGAGGAGCAGGAGGGTGGTTGTTTTTTTGGGTGGCTTCTCTTTCCCAGAGAGTGTTTTTGCTATCTGCCAGGCCCATGTGAACCCTCCCACGCTGCCCCACAGCAACTAATCTCTCCTGCTTCCCCTTCTCCTGGAGATAGGAGATAGTCAGGGTGTTTCTCTAAATCATAGCCTTGAAAACACTAAACAGCCTGAAAACTAAGAGAAATAGTTTCTCCAAAGAGAGTGTACACCTCTGAGACACAGGAAGAGAGAAGGAACAGAGGAGTCCAGGAAAAAGGGTCAAGCAGGATTCCACTGAGTAGAGTGTAACCTTTGTGTTTGGCTGCCTGCCTCTCTCCAGGGCAGTGATTTGAACAAATAGTGTCTTTGCTCAAGTAAGGAAATTCACTCTAAGAGCTCAGATTAATCCAGTGGCTGTGTCAGAGGGGCTCGTTCTTCCTGCAGGACATCCTCTGATACTCCACACCTCACTTTGCACACTGGTGACTACAAAACCCTGAACAAAAGTGTAGCCAGAATCTCCCCCTGACTTGTTAATTTATTCTAAAGGGTCCAGAAAATGGGAAAATCCAGATCCAGTTGTATCATGCCCTAAGCCTTTCCTATCATCTCTACCTTTGTTATCCCCATGGATACACTGAGCTTGACAGAAATTACCAGCAAACCAGTGTCTGCAGGGTTCACAGATAAAATTTGCTCTTGTTTTGCAAGTGTCTTGAGTGAACTCTTGGGAACAAACACAGTATTCAGAAGGAACAGTGTCAGTTCTTTGTAGATATTCCCAAATAATAGCTGTTTTCCTGTGGTTTTAGCAGGGGGTGGATTCTGCTTGTCAGGCACAACGTGCTGTGCCTGAGACCTGTAATTTCCTTACTGGATGGTTGAGGGAGCCACAGTCCTGCTGCAGTTCACTGTAAATAAGCTGTTATAAATACTGTCAACGAGAAATGCTAAAATCTCTGGATTTCTTTAGGTTTGAGTTGCTCAAACATAAGATTTCTTGTGCTGCTCCCACAGGTCCATAGGCCACGTCATCAGCAGAGAGACAGAGAACTTGCAGGTGCCTTACTACGTCGATAAGAACTTTGAGAAGAACTACCAAGGAGCAGAGCTTCAAGAGCTGGAGAAAACAGTTGAAAAGGATTACATAGACTACATTCAGAGCAGCTGCTGGAAGGAGAAACAGCAGAGTAAGTGGTTTGTGGCCCAGGCTGTGCCCATGACTGGGCTGCACCTCGCAGCGCTGCCGCTGTTACCCTCAGTTTCCAGGGCAGCTCAGCCTGGCACTGGCGTGTCTCACATCTGCTCCTAACACTGAATTTGCTGTTCTTGAGATCTGTCAGAGTTCATTTGAAGTGATTCTGAGATGAGTGGAAAGTAGATTTCACCATTTGAGAGTTTTTTTTCCACTCAGTTTATATGCTTGAATAAGTCTCAGCAATGATGTTTTAAGCATAGAACCCACCACATCCATCTAGCCCTGACAGACTGTTACTCTAGAAAAGAGACATTACTTATTGCATGTTTCCTTTGCTGGAGCAGAATCAGTTTTACTTCAACTGTCTCCACAAGAAGTTTCTCTGACTTTTCCCTTATATCTTCACCAGGAGAGCCCAGAGCCAGTCCAGGTGCTCTTGGCTGCCTTGCAGTGGGCTGAGTTCCTGGTATCAGTTTTCAGAGTGTGTTTCCGTGCACAGTTGGTGTGTTATTTGCATTTTCTATCTTTAGACGAGTTTGAGATCATATTTTTCTCCATAGTGAACTTTTTTCAAACCAAGAATTGAGTGCAGAAAGGGAGAACACGTGAGCATTCAGAGTGGTTATTCTCAGAGCAGCCCTGAGTCGTTTCATGACACAAATATAGGCATGTTAACCCCGTATTTTAAGGCATTTTAACCCCTTACTGTATTAGTTGTTGATTACTACTAATGTGGCTCATTAAAAAGAGAGCAAACCTCTGCTTGCTTGGGAACAGTGGGAAAGAACAGGAATAAACTACACGGAGTAGCTGAAGTTGGGATGTTATGACTGATTTCACCTTCAAATGAGTAAACACCAAGTTCTGCTGTGTCTGTGTGAACGTTCACCAGCAGCAGGCAAGCTGCTTTCCTACACTGATAGGGGCTTTTTTAATCACTGTAAATCAGCACACTGCTCAGAAGTGCCTTGGCACTTGTTTTCAGTTTCTGTACCAGTTGCATCATTATGGAAATACAGAGTTTGTCTAAACAAGACTCATTTAATCCTACAGGAGTGGTAACAGTAGTGTCACAGGAGAGGTAACAATAGTGTCACTGGCTCCGAACTCTTCACGGGTTGGTGATGGGAGGGCTTGGTTTGATTTGTTTTACATCAACATTACCAATCTTGCTTTTAAAGAGAGATAAACAGGTCTAGGCTCTGAAGTTAAAAAAGAAAATAGCCCATAATACAAGACTATAAATATCCTGAAGGTTTTGGTGTGCTTGACTTGTGCACTTTGAGCTTCTGTGGGTGGCAAAAGCAGCCTCTAGGGATGATGTGGCTGTTCATACCCATAAACGTAGGCTTGCTGTGGTGAAAGAGTTTATTTCTTAAAGCAAAATCCTCCTAATTGGCCTTGTGCAATTGCAAGTCACTGTATTATCTCTTTCATGGAGACCTGGAGCTAAGGAGAGCTGAGCCCCAAAAAGGGGGACAGGGTTTGTGAGTCAGAGAGGGGGAGATGATCCAGCATGGAATGCCAAGTGCTTGCCAAGCAGTGCTCCTCCAGAGCCCTGTATGCTCAGGGATTGTATTAGTCACCCATCTGCAAATACATTTACCACATCCACAATTAGCAGTGGCCTGAGGACAGCACTGTCATTAAAAATAAACATTCCCCAAGCGATTCCCAGAGAGGCCAGAGAGCAGGTAAGGAGCACAGCTGGCACTGGGCTGGCTTATGCAGCCACATTTGTGACAGGAGACTGTGAACACAGCCTGGAGAGTGGGGAACACTCCTCTGAAGATGTTGAGGCAGTTCTCAGTCAGCTGTTGGTCCCTTAATCCTTGTTGAAGTGTTTGACTTCATGGGCTCAACTTTTTGTCAGTGGAACGTCTATTAATAACACATCTGTGTGTTTACTGAGGGGATGTTTCTCTCTGGCACCAGCAGAATGGACAGAGATGAGTCATACAGGAACAGTTTGGGTTTTAAATTTGATTTTGTGACCTGAAAAGTGTTACCTGGTGTCCAACAACCTCAAGGAAAACCTTAAAAGTAATGGATGGTACCTTGTCAGCCAGTGGCTTTGGTAGTGCTGCACCAGACAGGGCTCATCCCTGCACAGCAGAGCTGTGTGTGCTGCAGGTTTGGGTCTCCTGACATCTTTGATGGAGTGAAGCACATAAAGCACATCCCAGGGTTTTACAGGAGGTGGCTCAGCTGGAGCAGCACAGTGAGGCTGCAGAGAGCTCCAGGTCACAAAGAGGCAACTGAAAACAGAGGGAATCAGGATATGTATCATGGAATCATGGGATGGTTTGGGATAAAAGGAACCTTAGGGATCTTGTTCCACCTCCTGCCATGGGCAGGGACACCTTCCCCCAGCCCAGGCTGCTCCAAGCCCTGTCCAGCCTGGCCTAGAACATTCCCAGGGATGGAGCAGCCACAGCTGCTCTGGGCAACCTGTGCCAGTGCCTCAGCAGCCTCACAGGGAAGAATTCCTTCCATATATCTAAAGTAAATGGAGTTGGAATTCAGTATTTTAGGACCTCCTTAAAGAGCAAAGCTCCAAGGAATGACTATGTAAAAGACTGGAATACGCAAGAGAAAGGTGTGACAGAATGAACACTGTCAGAAGTTCAGGGAATCATTTTCCCCAGTGGGGTAAGTGGAGACTGAGCCTCTCCACTGCACAGTCCCAAGTGCTCTGGGCTCAGAGACAATTACCCAATCTGGTTTTGCTGGGGGCTTGTCAAGGCTCTGTGCCCAGCCCTTCTTGTGGCATTTTGATTAGAAACCTGGAAATGTATCCCTGATGAAATGAAGTGTTGGTGCCTGTCACTCTGTGAATCCCCAGTAAGTGGGTGCAGAGTTAAGTGGCTTTAAATTTCAGTGGGACAGGGGCAGAGGACATGAGGCATGAAAGGGCCTATTGAAGTTGTTTCCACTCTCTGTGTAATGAGGGGCTGTAAGGTGTATAAAAGCTCTTTGACAAATGGAGTGCCTTCAGGTAGCCTGTGTTTACAGGGGTGTTGACCTTTTCAGGGGGAAATTACTGCTGTTCTCCTCGGGGCATCCAATCCTGCAGCTAAATGATTCTGCAGGGAGAGAGCTATGTTAAGGCTTCCTTAGCTTATCAGCCAGAGAAATTTCTTGATTACTGGGGGTAAAATAGTATAAACAATGGGATTATTTCAGTTTTGTGTTGTGCTTGAGAAGAAGGGGAACAAATATGCAAAGCATATTGGGAGCTGTTAATGAAAGGCCTTTTGGAGGAGTAGCTGTTCACCTGCCTGTGTTCAATACCCAACAGAATGGGAATTAAAAGGGCCATAAGGATTACAGTTCTGTACAGGAGGCTCATGGCTTCATCCTAATACTTCTTTTTTTCCATCTTTCAGAGTCTGACCTGTCAAACCTGGCCAAGCTGTACAGAGATGAGCGGTTGAAACAGAAGGCAGAGTCCCTGAAACTTGAGCACTGTGAGAAGCTCTCCAGTCTGATTGGGATGCACAAAGGGGGCTGACCAGGACACACACCTCCCGTAGTTTTATTTATTGCTGGTTTAACTTAGGGTTTTATTTTCCTTTGTATGAAAAGGGAAGGAGTTTCTTGTAAAGAAGACTGGATATTGGAGGCCTTCTGCACAGAGTGCAGAGCTGGGCCAGCACGGGCTGCAGGGCTGGTGTGTGCTGTAATATATCCTGTGCACTAGACTCGGTTCCAAGGACCAATGGCACTTTGTAAATTAATTCCCCCGGGGACGCTCAGTTTGGAACTTGTCTGCATCAGAGGTTTGTCTGCCATCCAGGCAGTGTGTGCTTCCCAGGAGAGCAGCCACTTCTTGGCTTTGTGTTTCCTATGGACCTGCAGTTCCCTGGATCCCACGGAGAGGGCTGTGTCAGCTCCCTTCTCCCTCCAGCACTGAGGTGTCCTCACCTCTGTGCAGGGACAGCTTGGATGGTTCCAGTGTCACATGCAGTACTGAATGCAGGAGGGACAGGCCCTTGCCTGAGGTACTGAGCACACTGCCAGCTCTCCCTGCTGTCCCAGGACCACCTGCTGCTCTGATGGAGGGCAGTGCCCATTCTGTGCCTGATGTGACACCAACTCTGACCAAGAAGAGAGGAGTCTGTGGATTGCACCAATTCCACTGTGGGGAAAGGACCACTGTGTTTATCTTCTTCTCTGTTTCCAGTGGCATACTCTGCAGCTGGCTGTTGAATGCTGATTTTGTTCTGCAAACTTTTCCAGCTGTCCCAGGGGCTCTGCTTTTTCCAGCACAGTTCCCATGTAGCATATTTCTGCTCTGTCCAGCAGTTATGAATGTTTCACTGTACACATTAGTAGTGCAAAGAAAAAGATCCATGTGGTAGTGTCCTGCTTTTTCTTGAACCTCCTTTACAGAGCCAGGCCTTGAAGGGCAGGGTGAGGCTGGGTGAGCTTCAGTTAGCACTGTCAACCCCCTGAGGCAGTTCTCTTGTAGGTGCCACAGGTGGGATGGCCTGTTCCTACAGGGGACATCTGCCTGGATGGAGGCTCAGGGCAGCCACAACACAGCACTGCTCCCCTCTGAAGTGGCAGTACCTGTCAGTGAGACCTCAGCAAGGCTCTGGTGTTGCCCATCTCACTAGGAGTCACACAGGCTGCACAGATGGCCCTGGCTGAAACTTAGGGAGCAAAGTGCTCAAAAGTTTGGGAAATGCCAGAATTAAAGCTGCCTTTAAGGCTTAGTCATCAAGTCTCCATGTGTTATGGTGTACAAGTACTCTGCTGAGGGGTCCTGAGGGCTGGAAATGGGACTGCAGGCACCAGTGTCCTCTCTGTGTCCCTGTCCCATCCATGTCCCACTGGGATGGTGGCAGCCTGCAAAGCTGGAGGAAAATAAGCTTTTCTGGGCTCTGCACTGGGATTTGGGATTTGAGGGTTGCTGCTCCTGCACACGAGCTGTACACATCCCAGATGTGATGAGAACATTCCAAGCACAGCAGTAGTGGTGCTGTGAGGTGCCTGTGTCAAAAAATGAACGAAACCAACATAGTGACTCTCTAAATTACATTTTTGTGATAGCATTTGTGCCCTGTTTGTAGCAAACCTTGTAGGATCACGTGGGGAAGTCAAGCAGAGTGAGTTGGGCACTTGGGATGGGAAAGCACCAGTGAAAAGAGCATTTTGAGGGGGTTGGTGTCAAACATCTTCAGCGCCAGAGTCTGTAAGGGCAAGCATGGTTGGCTGTTGCAGGTGGGTGGCTGGCAGAGCAGGCAGCCTTAATCCTGGTGTTTCCCACCTCTGAGCACGTCAGTGAGGACTAAAAGCAAAATTAGTGTTGCATTTTATGTATTAGATAACTTGGAGAATAGATTGGAAATCTGTTAAAGTGGTTGGACTTTTCCAGGGTTGGTATCATCCCTGTCATTCCTGTGTGACTCCCATGGCTGTAAGGGTTACAATGAGGAGACCAAACCAGGTAACTGCCCCGGACCATGATGTCCTGTGTGGAGTTTGAACTCATACATAGCATTTTGCACTAAAAACAGGTTGCACCTTTCATCTAAAAATCTCGGAGTACTTGACGGAGGTGGGAGACCTCCTGTGGGAAGCACAAGCATTTTAGGAGTCTTTGCCGCTAGGGGAGGGGCTGGGCTGGGGCAGGAGGTGAGACCGGGAGGTAAAAACGCCTGCAGAAGCAATAAGGGTTCTGTGCCGTGAGCAGGCAGGGGCAGGGCTGGCTGTGCTCTGTGTGCTGTGGGGGACGTGTGGCTGTGATGTGTCTGCAGTGACAAACAGGACAAGGTGTACAGCGCTGCCATCTGCTCCATGGGGGACAGGACAATCCTCTGGAGTCTGTGGCCATGGGAATGCTGTCCTTCTCCACAGGGTGCTTGTAGTGGGCTGCTTGTTTCTGGGGCTCTAAGGGGGGGAAAAGGCGTTCCTGAGCGGGATGGGACTCGGAGCAGGCGCCCGGGACGGGCCAGGGGTGCGGGGGGTGTGCCTGTGCCTCGGGGAACACCGAGCGCTGGAGAGTGGGTTTGTGTGTGTATATTTATTTATTTTTAATTAAAGACTTGGCGTCTCTGTGCCTATGTGTGCCGTGGTCCAAGCCTGACTGAGAGGGGAGGCG
>NW_008679345.1:0-266 GCF_000695815.1 Acanthisitta chloris | reverse complement strand
CCGGCTCCTCGCGCTGCCTGGGAGAGCCGCGCCGCGGGCAGGGGCGCAGGGATGCGGGAACACAGCGGGGACGCTGCGATGGGGACGTGGTGTGGTTGGCACCGTGTGCAGCCAGGTGACACCGTGCCGTGGGGACAGCGCTGCTGGCACGCGTGGGTTGCGGCGTGGCCAGTGCCAGCGGCACACGTCGGTCATGGCTCTGCGGGGACACCGACAGCACCAGCACATACATCGCCACAGACGTCTGGGGACATCGCTGTCATCAG
>NW_008679344.1:0-9986 GCF_000695815.1 Acanthisitta chloris | reverse complement strand
GCCAGGCAGAAAGGGACCTGGGAGTTCCTCCCACCATATATACTGACCATGATGTCATACGGTATGGAATATCCTTTTGGTCAGTTTGGGTCACCTGTCCCAGCTGTGTCTCCTCCCAGTCTCCCATGCACCCCCAACTCCTTTGCCAGTGTGGCAGTATGGAAAGCAGTAAATGCCTTGGCTCTGTGTATGCAACTGCTCAGCAATAAAAAAAAAAATCTCTGTATTATTAACCCTGTGTTCTGCACAAATCCTAAACATAGCCCCACACTAGCCACTGTAAAGAAGTTAACTCTACTTCAGACCAAACCAGAACAAGGACCACCAGCCCTCCCACAGCTGAGAATGGTCAGCTTAGATTAGGCCATCAATTAGCCCAGTTTACCCTCCTTTTGATCAGTCACACTAGAAGTATTGCAACCACAGGATTTTTTAACTGAAATTTAAATTTAAATTGCATTTTAAATCACATGGGGAACTCCCAAAAATCACTGACTTATGTATTTTTTCATTACCATTTGTACTTGAATTTATAGGATCATAATTTGCAGTTTATTTCAGAACTGCTTTAGCGGCTTTGCCTACCACATTTGTACCTTGTAGAACCATGAAAGGACAATCTCTGCCCTAATTTGACACCAACCAATGGAGTTGATTATGGGGGTAGGGAGGAAAAACAAGGATTGTTTTGCTGGTCGGTTTCTGGGATGAATGTTGCTGCCCCTGTAGCTGAATTTGGGGGGCAGATAATGATGGGACAAGACGGGATGGTTTGAAACTAAAAGAGGAGAGTTTTAGACTGGATATTGGGAAGGAATCCTTCCCTGTGAGGGTGCTGAGGCAGCAGCACATGTTACCCAGAGAAGCTGTGGCTACTCCATCCCTGGGAGTGTTCCAGGGCAGGTTGGATGTGGCTTGGAGCAGCCTGGGCTGGTGGAAGATGTCCCTGCCCATGGCGGGGGGTGGGATGAGATGAGCTATAAGTTCCTTCCAACCCAGCCCAGAGCACCTCAGGAAGTGTTTGTAGCCTGTGCACAAGCTCTTTACTGACTATAGAGCTATTGAGTCAATTGTTTTTGAAAGAGAATTGCAAAGATTCATTTAGGAACAAAGGGACATGTTTTAATTGTCATTAGATCCTTCAAGGCATGTTCCATGGCATCATTAATAAAGTGCCCCAAGGGAATGAAGACACCAACACATCATATTGCAGACAGGAATTAATGACCCCATAAAACACACCCTGGTGTCCCCTAGAGCAAAACTAAAGCAATATTTATACATTAAGAATTCCCATTTCCAAGCCTCCTACTGGCAGCATCTGATGGAGGCAGGAGGTACTCACAGCCTGAAAACAACACAACAAACCAACCCAGAAACAAACAACAAAACAAGTCTCAGTGCTAGCAAGATATTTTCCTTCTTTATCCATTCCAGCTGCTGCTAAATGACAGAGGGAAGCTGGTATTGCCAGGCAGGCAGCAAACTTGTTTCTGAGCTTGTTCTCAAGATACAGGATAACACACTGAGAATCCTTGGACCCTGCACAGTTTCAGGGCAGAGAAATGCAGAGGTCACAGCCTGAGCTGCAATACTTCATACATGCCAGGCCAGGAAAGATTGAGGGAGCAGTCCCAGCCCTGCATCAATCACCACTTCTCACTGCCTTTAGTCTGAGACAAAGTGTGTGATAAATGGCACTGTTCTCACATTTACCCAATCAAAGGGAGTTTAGCCTAAAACTCCTAATGTCAAACCCTCACATTGAACATTGTTGTGACAAGGAAAATCAACAGTTTGCAGACTTTGCTTAGCCAGTGGAAGTAAATAGAATGAGACCTGAGAGTCAAGGGCTGAGTATGAGAGCAGCTGCTCAGGGAGGCACCCTGAGCCATGGACATGCTGATGCTGCAAATATTGGGAGATGCTGATCTGCCTTTCCCAGCAGAACTGGGAACTATTGACAGCCTTAGAATCCCACACTGGTTTGGGCTGGATGGACCTTAAAGCTCATCTTGTTTCAGCCCCTGCCATGGTCAGGGGCACCTTCCACTAGAAGGTTCTCATCCTGAGAGCCTCAGCTTCATCATGGCATAAATGCCTGTCATAAACTGGCAGTGACACTCTTCCACATAGGTGGAATCTTAACAAAAATCCAACCCAAACCAACTTCCTCCCAAAAAAAAACCCAAGAAATAAGTGTTCTGCTCTGGGCTAGTTAATATAAAATAATTGAACAGAAGTAACATGAACTGAATAGTGCCAGGACAAGTGGAGCGGAGCAACCTGGGCTGGTGAAGGTGTCCCTGCCCATGGCAGAGGGTAGAAGGAGATGACCTTTAAGGGTCCTTCCAACCCAACCCAGTCTGGGATTCTCTGACTCCATGATTTAGTCTTTAAGCTTTTCATTTTACATTTTGTCCTTGGCACTGCAGTAAAACATGGATTTTTCTTGCATTTTCAGGGCTTTCTCTGTTCTGACACCTCTCTTTTCCTGCCATTGTCCCTGCCCATGGCAGAGGGTAGAAGGAGATGACCTTTAAGGGTCCTTCCAACCCAACCCAGTCTGGGATTCTCTGACTCCATGATTTAGTCTTTAAGCTTTTCATTTTACATTTTGTCCTTGGCACTGCAGTAAAACATGGATTTTTCTTGCATTTTCAGGGCTTTCTCTGTTCTGACACCTCTCTTTTCCTGCCATTGTTCCAGGAATCACTGTGGGAAGGAAAATATGTTGTGCTCCCACTGCAGTCACCTGGAAACACACAGCCAAATGCTGACAAGTCTGAGGGAGGTTGGTTTACAGATGAGCTCCACAGTCCCTCCCTTCTCTGCCCCAAAAGATACCTCTGCCTTGCACCTCACTGCAGCAGGAGTGGTAAAAGCCCTTCCAATTCCCTTCCCAGCTGAGAGATGCAAAATCCTGTGTTAATGCTGCAGCACCATCTGCCTGTCCCTGTACCCTCGAGGTACAGACACACATTGAACACAGATCTTAAGACCACAGAGAGCCAAATCGCACGGAGATCAGCACAGAGCTTGGACCACAGCTAGCCAAACCCCATGAAGATCCTGGTTCACACCAGCCAGCCATCCCACAGAACCTCCTGCTCTGGCAGAAGGGCAGGACCAGCAGCACAAGGAGATGCTGCTGAAGAGGATTTTTTACAGTTCTATATTTTCTCTCTCTGGAAAAGCTGCTGGAAATGTGGGAGCATCCCCAGGCAGAGGTGGGAGCTCAAGAGGGACAAAGAGGAGAAAGAGCCCTTGGCACGTCATTACAGCCCTGGATTTATCTCTGCATCAAGGGGAGTCAGTCAGCAGTGATTTGACATCTCCAGGACTGTAGCACCTCCAGGCACACATTGAATTTTCTGCTGTAACTAAAGCAAGGGACAAAGGTCGGGGGAAAAGAGAGAAATTGATCTGCAGTCACAGCTCTGCATGTTCTCCTGCTCTAAAAATGATGGTGGCAATCAAAAGAATATGTGTAAGGCTTAAGAATGGTAATTTCCCTTGAACATCTTAAAAGGGTTTTGCCCTTCATGTTGTGAAATGAGAGAGAGGACAGGGAGGGACCCACAGCACTAGGGAGATAGACATGGAAATCGATAAATAAGTGAGATTTATGTGCTTATAAGCAAAATGGCACAAGATACTAACAGGTTAGAAAAGGTAACTTTGATTTTCTCTACTGAAGAAAAAGGAACCTTTGGCCATGCTGCATTCCCAAACAAACCTGGCATTGGATTTTTAAATCCAAACCTATCAAGGTACACAGCAAAGTGCTCAATGCCAGTCAGAAAATCAGCTCATCCTCCTTCTCCACTTCTCCTCCCTCCCACACTAATTTCTCAGCACTGGCAGGACATGTGGAAGGTCTGGGGGCACTCAGCTCTCTCAGCCCACGGCAGAAGCAGAGCTTGGGTCACCTGCACCCAATGTCCCTGAAGGGATCTGGGAGAAGCCCCTGGACCCACTGTGCCTTTCCACTTGGCCCAGGGAGTGGGACCAGGGCTTGAGGCAGACCAGGAGGGATTCTCATCTCCAGCTTTGGCTGTTGCAACAGCTACAACACATTGGAAATCTCAAATAATGCACTGAATTCACTTGGGACCTTGAGCTTCTCCACTGCTCCTGCAGTGAGCTATGGGCACAGAGCTGCTGAGCACAGGCTGTGCCTGACACAGTCTGACAGCTGACAGGGACCCCTGGGACATCAGCAATCCGCTGGAAGAGGAAGGGCTCAAGCTGGACCTGTCCCCAGGCACTTGGGATGTTTGCCAGGGCTGGAGCCTATTAACCAGTGGCATCTCCTGAGCTGAAGAGGGACTTTTTTAATACATAGCTACTCTTTATAGATATGTATACAATTATGATTATTTATTTATGCTTACATATATCACTATCTAAAAATAATAATAACAAATAATTTAATTTCTATATGTATATAATACATAAAAAGAATATGAGCACAAATGTTTACATATACATATTACTCCTTATTACATGATTACTGGGCACTGGCACAGGTTGCCCAGAGCAGCTGTGGCTACTCCATCCCTGGGAGTGTTCCAGGCCAGGTTGGATGGGGCTTGGAGCAACCTGGGCTGGTGGAAGGTGTCCCTGCCTGTGGCAGGGGGTGGGATGAGATGAGCTTTAAGGTCCCTTTAACCCAAACTATTCTATGATTCTAAATGTATATCATCTGTTAAACCATTCCATTTTACCACCACTCCCTCACTCCTCCTGCCCAGCACACAGCTCAGTTCCAGCTGTGACGTACAACAGAATTCCTAGACCTCAGTCCCCTCTCCATTCTGCTTTGTCACGTAGCTCCAGTATAAATTCTTGCTGAGAGGCCTTGCAGATCTGCCAGGGTCTGTGGTTATATCACCCACTCACAGCTGAATTATTTATAGCACTCAGGCAGCAGCCATGGAACCATATGGCACTGGGAGGAAAACAAACACAGGAAGAGAGAGCCTGGGAGTAAATTGTGTACAAAGAAAAATCACTGAGCTCAAAGGAAGGAATTGAGTCTTTCTTGTCTGGGATTGTCACCTTATGGATGTGGCATTGCACCCACAGCTCACTGTGCACTGACCCATGCAAACAGGCTAGAGCAAAGGAGACAAAACAGATCTACAAGAACTGGAGTGTGTGAGCTGTCTGAGAGGGACTGCATGAAACGAGACAGGTAAAAGGGAGAGAAAAGCAGGAACAAACAAAACACTCTGAAGGATATAACCCCCAGACTGTTGTAAGTGATGCCTTGGCCCCTCCATATCCTGTGGGAATGTGCTGCCACCCCTTTGCATCCCAGCACAACCCTTCCAGCCACTTGGCCACTGCTCTGTGACATAGGGTCATAGAATCACAGAATGGTTTGAGTTGGAAGGACCTTACAGCCCATCCAGTCCCACTCCTTGCCCAGGGACCCCACACCTTCCACCAGCCCAGGTTGCTCCAAGCCCCATCTAACCTGGCCTGGAACACTCCCAGGGATGGAGCAGCCACAGCTTCTCTGGCAACCTGGGCCAGTGCCTCAGCACCCTCCCAGGGAAGAATTCCTTCCCGATATCCCATCTGTCCCTGCCCTCTGGCAGTGAAGCCATTCCCCCGTGTCCTGTCCCTCCATCCCTTATCCCAAGTCCTTCTCCATCCCCTTGGAGCCCCTTTACAGCCCTGAAAAAACATTTCCTATTGATACACATTTCTGGGACCTTAATCCATGAAGGTCACAAACAGGAGAGGAAACTCCACATTCACTAAACTGAATTAACAAGCCAAATCCACAGAGGGTCCCAGCCCATATTTTGCCATTCATGACCCTGAGGTGCTAATTTCTTAAGTGCTAGTGAGATGTAACCCACGAAGTTCACAGAGAGGTAATTCAGAGGATTCTTTTCCCCTCAGGAAGATTTACTCCAATTTCCTGCAGAGCAACTGGCAAACCAGGGTGGATTTCACACCTCTTCTCAGGGCTGGCACCTTCCTACCAGAGCAGCAAACTGAAGGATCATTCCTGATTTGGGGGAAGCAGAGATGAGAAGCAAGCTGCTTTTCAGTAGGATAAAACAAAAACCATTGGGCTCTATCTATTATTAATGCTAAAGTTTCACTTTATATAGTCAATAAAAAGCTGTTAGAGGCAGAAAGTTTCACATCTATGAGTCTGTGAAGTTTGCAGTAGGTGCAAACCCAGCCCAGATGCACATGAGTACACAGAAAATACACAGGAGTTTGATATTCTAAAAGATCCCTTTTGAAAATTGAATTTTTAAGATAACTCATTGATATAACCTTCCCACAAGAATAAATTACCTGCCTGGGCAGCACTGCCCAGACACAGGTTAGGTACAGTAAGCTGTAGGATACTCATAGCTATAACAGTTTGTGCCTTTGGTGTTCCTCAGCCTCAGCCAGATCTGCCCAAAAAGAGAATGTGCTTGTACAATGTTCTGGAAATGAGCAGCAAAACACCTAATCTAGTTTACAAATGGTTTACACAACGCAAGGCTGGAAGTGTTCCCTTTTCTCATTTCATGTGTAAGAGCAGGAGCAGGTTTTGTTCTTCTTTTGAAGTCTAAATAATGAAAATCCCCTTGATGTGGCAGCACAACACACGTTGCAGCAGCTCTACCTTTGCTTAACTGCTTCCCTTTGCCCTGAGAAATGAGATGCTCCTAAGGATTCCCCCAAGGCAGAGCCTTGCCTGCCAAAGTGTGGATGTGGCACCTGGGGACATGGTTAGTGGTGGCCTTGGCAGTGCTAGAGAGTGGTTGGACTCATTAATCTCACAGGGCTTTTCCAACTTCAATGATTCAGCACTAAATCTGTTTCATTCACAGAGAGGTTTCCCCACACTCACCCACAGCACAGTCACCCAAAAGCTCAACCCACTGACCCAGCAATCCTTTCCTGCACCCACTACATCAACCTCCTTAGCAGGGGGAAAAGACAGACACAGATGTGATGTGACTGGCTCAACACTTTGTAGTGTGGGGTGTTCTGGAGAGGAAACTCCTTCCCAAGGCCTGGGCATCCCAAAGCATGGGGTGCTGGGCTTGGGCTGGCAGAGCAGGGCCAGGGACTCCCTGGCACAACACTCCAGGACACCCCAACTGCAGCATAGCCCTGCAATGCTAAGGGTCCCATGCTTGGGAAATGAAGTAACACCAAGCAGAAGAGTAGACATGGAGAATGCTCATCTAAGAAGTTTGTTATAATGAGAGTGGTAAAGCACTGGCCCAGAGATGTGGTTGCCCTATCCCTGGAAGTGTTCAGGGCCAGGTTGGACAGGGCTTGGAGAAACCTGGGCTTGTGAAAGGTGTTTCTTGACATGTCTGGCAGTGCTGGACACCAACAATCAGGCAGATGTGCTGTCTTCACCATCTGTGCCATGGCCTTTGCTGATGGACCAAGAGCCTGTCACAAGCTCTTCACAGCACTGCATGACTGCCAGGATGGCATTGGCCACTCACTGGCCCCAAACAGCCTCTGCCATGACTGACAACTAGCTACTGCTTGAAATATTGTCCCACATGCATTGCAGACACACAAAGCAATCCTTGTTACATCCCTGTTTACTTACAGCCTCTCATTCCAAGCACAGCTCTAGCCCAGCTGTCATCATTTCTCCAGAAGAAGGAAGAGACGTGGACATCTGCTCTGCTGTCAGTTCCTGCCTGCTGCACTGGTGCCACTGAGCCTTCCCTGATCTTCCAGCCAAGTCCCTTCCAGCTTTGCTCTCCCCTCCACTTACCTTCCCTCTCTGGGGGCAGTGGGCTCTGTGGTCCCTGTGGTGGCTATGCTGACAGACCCTGCTGGTGTCCCCCACATTCCAGCAGAGAGGAAGAGACACTCGGCAAGGGAACAGCTCCATGTTTCTGCCATTGCCTTCCAAATTTCACGCCTCTCCCCATTCTGGAGTCTGATGATCCGTGCAGACCATAAACCACCCACCCAGCAGCAGCGGTGGCTCTTACAGCCTGAGCTGTTGCCAAGCCTCCCAGCTCCAAGCAAATGCCATTCCTGAGGCTGTTCAGGCTCCAGCTGCCAAAAGTGATGCTTTGCATCTGTCAGGGCCATCTTGTTTCTCTAAATCCAAGCCCATCACCATTTGGAAGCAGCACAGTCAACAATAAACAGTCTGCAGGAGGCTGCAGGCCAAAAAACCACTCCAGCTCCTCTCCATTTCAAGTTGCGTGTTGCAGGTTTCTAAGTGCCTTCCCAGAAAGAGCTGTCCTTGGAGCAAGGGTCACAATATGTGAGGAATAGCTGCAGATCAGATCCTTACAGATGGGCTCTGTATTCTAACTTGTCCTTTACTCTGACCCACACCAACTGATTGCACTGAATACAACAGGGAAGGGTGTTGGGCACTGCCCTTGTCCTATCATTCCATGCCTTTGTACAAGGGCATGGAATGATAGGACAAGGGGGAATGGCTCCAAGCTGGAGGAGGAGAGATTTAAATTTGATAATAGGAAGAAATTCTTGGCTGTGAGGGTTTCTCTAATATGATGGGAGGAACTAACAGAGAAATGTGAGTATCCTCCCTTTGGTCAGATCTATCATCTCATCTTGTGCAAAACATGTTTGCTAGCAAAACATCCCTGGCATTTTGCCATGTGCAGACAAAGCTGGTTTGGAGCTCCAGGAAAGGCTGTGCAGGGTCAAACCAAAGCTCCAACCACCCAACACCTGCCTGCAGCAGGCCAGAAAGCAAATGGCCAGGTCAGAGGGTGCTGCACCTTAGCCTCAGAGGATGCTTCTATGGCAGAACAAAAAACAAACCTGCAGCTTTGCTGCTTGGCTTTTAGCTCTTGCCTGAGGCTTCCAGGAGGAACCATTAACCAAAACACAGGGCAGGTCACAGAGCATTTGGGAGAGGACAAAGCATATTGGCCACAGGTGTCTGGTACAGGGTTTATACATTTACCACCTGCAATCTGAGCTCCTGAAGACTTCTATGTGGAATTAGGACTTTGAAATTAGACTTTAGAGCGATTTCATGTCATTTGAGACACTCAGCAGTCAATGAAAAAGCTTCTGTTAACTGCACTGACTTTTAAAGCAAACGCATACTCTGTATTAATATAGAGTACCTAATATGTCTTTAAAGACATATCTAATATGGTTAAAGGCATAGCCAATATTTTAAAGACATATTAGATCATTGGTAGCATAATATTTTAGATCTGCTCCTAAATTTCAAGATGAAAAAGAGATGGAAGATAGGTAAAACAACTGCTGAAGTTCCACCTATTACAACAACCACATTTCAGATAGAGGCAGACGTTTTAGGTGAGAGTTGCACTAGAACAATAGTAACTTATCTAAAATAGTTCCAAGAGTTAAACGTATCCAACTTATAATGCATTGTGAGCACATCCGTGTTCCCATGATCGCTGCTGCATCTCCAGGCGAGTACAACAGCTCATTTCTTTCGATACAGAATTGCCCTGACACCAGCTTGGGAGAAAAGTACATTTGTTTGTCCATATTTTCTCGTGGAACATAATATGCAAAAGATTTAATTACAAATATGAGAGAGAAGACAGTCATCCCCCATGGGCTGGGGGCTCAGAGCAGCATATAGCATTGTCGCGCAGCTTGGCAGCTGCTCCCGCCCAAGGGAGCGGCTTCCTCCTCCTCCTCCTCCTTCTCCAACTTCTCCCCCTCCTTCAGGTGCGGAAGCGAAGCAGCTCCCCCGCACCCCATAGCACTGCTGCATTCCACACCACCCCAGCACTTTGCAGCATTGCTGGATCTTGCACATCTCTGCATCGGCAGCAATTCTACATCCCGCACATCCTTGCATCCCGGCATCCCCGCACATCCCAACATCCCGCACAACCCAACATCCCCGCACCTCACAGCACCGCTGCACCCGCACATCCCAACATCCCGCACATCCCTGTATCCCACAACATCCCCGCACCTCACAGCACCGCTGCACCCGCACATCCCAACATCCC
>NW_008679343.1:0-3955 GCF_000695815.1 Acanthisitta chloris | reverse complement strand
TCTTGGTGTTGATCAGGCTGGTGTTCTATTGAAGAAACAACATGATTTTTTTCTCCAGTTGATCTATTCCATATTTAGGAAAAACAAATTGCCTATTTGTATTTATGGTTTTATTACAGTTTGATATGAGGAATACACACTGCTGATAAATGGCAGTAGATAGACTGATGAAGACTCTGTGACATATTACAATTGAAAAAGGAAAACAGACCTATCAATCTTTTCAATACTTTATGTAGTGTTCTAAGTATTGAACTCTGGAACTTACCTGAGCTGAACTCTCTCACTGGCATCCAGAAGCTCCTGCTCAGCCACTTTCCTCGACCTCTCTGTCTGCTCCAGGGCTGCCCTTAGCTCCTCAACCTCAGCCTGCAGCAGGTTTGCTCTGCGCTCCACCATGGCCACCTGCTCCTTCAGGTCTTCCTGAGTCCTCAGAGCATCGTCCAAGTGCAGCTGAGTGTCCTGGATAAAGTGGTAAGACAGATCAGGATTTTTCCTACTTTTATATTTCTCATGTTCATATCAATATAGAATTGATAGAATTGTAGGACAGGAAAAATTTTAGTTGTGTCAGAAACCAGTGAGGACTTGGGTTGTTGTATCATACCTTCAGCACTCCCTGTGTGTTTCTCAGGTTGTGTGTTTCTCAGTTTCTTTTGTGCCTCTGCAGCCACACGGTTGGCATGGCTGAGCTGAATCTCCATTTCATTCAGGTCTCCCTCCATCTTCTTCTTGAGTCTCAGGGCTTCGTTCCTGCTCCTGATCTCAGCATCCAGGGTGCTTTGCATGGACTCCACAACTCGGAGGTCGTTTCTCTTAAGCCCATCAATCTCCTCATCTTTCTCTGCTATCTTCCTGTCAATCTCAGACTTGACCTGGTTGAGCTCAAGCTGCAGGCGCAGGATCTTTCCCTCTTCATGCTCCAGGGAGGCCTGGACAAGAGAGAGGCACTCTCTCAATAAAAGGATGTTGTCCTACAGCTGTTTTATTACACAGTAAAATGGGACTGTTTTGCTCTGGATGATGTTGAAAACTGAAGCCCTGGCTGTCCTTGGAAGTCCCAATCCTTTATCTCTTACAGTGTTTCTCAGTACTTCTCACACAGGTGTACCTCAGCTTCCTCGAGGGAGGCTTGCAGTTCAGATTTCTCCTGCTCAATTTGCTTCTTGACTTTCTCCAGCTCATGAATTGCCTTTCCGCTCTCAGCAATCTGCTCCGTGAGGTCAGAAATCTCCTCTGTGGGAACAAAGATCAATGGTCAGGCACAGAGCAGAATGGGAAGGGCCCTGTCCCACCAAGGTGACAGGCACCTTTGTAGACCTTCAGACACAGATCCATGAGGAATGCTCAGTAAAAAAGTTTGTGAGAAAGCCCATCCAGGGGCAGAGGGTCAGGGACTTACGCTGCAAGTTCTTGTTCTCGCGCTTCATTGTTTCCAGGTGGTCCAAGGACTCCTCATAGGCATTCTTCATCTTGAACAGCTCCGTGCTGAGGGAGCGAGACTCCTTCTGGGAGGCTTCCAGCTCGGCCTGAGTTTCCTCATACTTCTGCTTCCATTCTGCCAGGATCTGAAGGGAAGTAAGATGTGAGTAGTGGTGTGGTGATCAGGAGGGAATGCTCTGCCCAGGAGTGCCAGGACTGGAGCCCAAAAGACCTTGTCAAAGTTCTTCTGCTTCTTATCCAGAGCAGCACAGGCAGCATTGGATCTCTCCACATCAATCATCAGGTCCTCCACTTCATTCTGCAGCCTCTGCTTGGTCTTTTCCAGGGAGGCACATTTGGCAGTGATAGCTTCCACATGTTCCTCTGCATCCTGCAGGCGCTGGGCCAGCTTCTTCCTGCATTAAGTGCAGATCATGGTTTGAGAACAAGAAGACGTTGTGATGTGTCACTGGTGGGCTTTTCCCAACAGGATGTTTTATCTTCAGTGGTAAGTACAGATGATATTTAATTACCTTCTGTGATGCTTTGCTCAGGAGCATAGTTAGCCATTCACAGTCTGTGCTCCATATTCCTTTTCTATTTGTCTGCATACTACCTTGTTTCTCTGCCTTTCACTGCACAGTGCATGTTTGCCTGTGACTTTTCTTCCCAAACCTAGTGCATTGCAGAATTAATTTGCTATACTTTTGTCACCACATCCCAAAGCAGAATAACGACTCCTTCATGACAATATCAAAGTGACCTCCTCAAACTTCTGTTGTTATTCTGCTATCATTTCCCACATTCCCCACGTACTTGGCTTCCTCCAGCTCCTCCGTGCGCTGAATCGCGTCCGTCTCGTATTTGGTTCTCCACTGAGCCACTTCGCTGTTGGCCTTGGACAGGGCTCGCTGCAGCTCCCCCTTGGCTTCCTGCTCCTCCTCATATTGCTCCCGGAGCAGGTCGCAGTCGTGGCGAGCAGACTGCAAGGCGTGGGCCAGGGCATTCTTGGCCTGCAGCAACAACAGTATTGGGTCAAAGAACAGAAATATCCTGGAAAATCTGACTGAGCTGTAATTGGACATGCAGTATTCTTCTATGCAAAATGACAACTATACATTCAATTGGGAATGAAGCTGAGACTGACGAAACAATGAATAAACCCTAGGGGAAAAGCTAACATGAGAAGACAAGCACTGAATTACCTAATTAGGGTTTTTCCTGTCTTATCATGATAGTTGAGTAGTCACAAAATTATCTGAAGCACCTCATAGAGGGGATGAATCTAATGAGTAAAACAGAGTATGGAAAGCCTTCTCACCTTTATCTCTTCCTCTAAGTGCCTCTTGAGTTCCTCAATCTGTTGGGTGAAAGCCTGTTTGCCTCGTGACAGCTGAGAAACCAAAGCATCCTTCTCCTCCACCTGGCGTGAATATTCACCTGGGAAAGGTTGCAGATGGACAATTTATTGCCACTGATGAGGATATTGTGGACATTTGGGGCTGTAAAACCAGACAGTTAGCAGACCTTGCTGAAGCCATTTCAAGCATTAGAGGGGAGATAATGAATGTTGTATGGACCATGTGCCCAGAAGACTCATTTTTGCAGTAACTCTCTGGCACAGAGCTGTACATCTAGGTGTCAGAGTCTCACCTGACTCTGTCTGCAGACGAGCTCTCTGAGTATTGAGGTCATTGATCATGCGCTGATGCTCTTCTTCCTTTGTCTTGAGCTCACTCAGCTGATCTTCCAGTGTGCGGCACATCTTCTCCAGGTTTGCCTGTGGAGATCAAAGAGAATGAATGAAGATTAGTATGTAGATGCCTCCTTATTCTGTAGAGCAGGATTCTAACTGGAAAAATGAGAACAGAGTTGCAAGGTGTGTCAGAATACAGAAAGTGATGCCATTGAGACTGAGAGTAGTAGGTGCAAAAGTTGTATTGTATTCCACTAGGTCAGTGAATCTATAAAGTCTTTGTGTACCTTACCTTGGCTTTGGAGACAGACTCCATGTTACTGGCCAGGTCATCAATCTCCATCTTCATCTCACTCTTCTCTTTCTCCAGTTTCTGCTTGACGCGTTGCAGGTTGTCGATCTGCTCCCCGAGCTCAGCGGTGCTGTCCGCGTGCTTCTTGCGCAGGGCGGCAGCCGTGGCCTTGTGCTGCAGCGTGGCCTCTTCGAGGTCACGGCGCATCTTCTGGAACTCTGCCTCACGCTTCTTGTTCATTTCAATCTGAGCTGTCGTGGCCCCTCCTGCTTCTTCCAGGCGCTCGCTGATCTCCTCGAGCTCCCTGGACAGGTCAGCCCGATGCTTCTCTGCTTTAGCGCGAGAGGTTCTCTCGGCCTCAATTTCCTCCTCCAGTTCCTCAATACGAGCCTGGAGAACATCAGGGACCCTTCACACCAGTGCCCTTCTCCTACCTGAACTGAGCCTGGGGCTGAGAGGGCAAGGAACAGAGACTTGCCTGCAGCTCCTTGATCTTCTTCTGAAATTGCAGACCCACAGCTTGTTCATCCTCGATTTTGCTCTGG
>NW_008679342.1:6465-15837 GCF_000695815.1 Acanthisitta chloris | reverse complement strand
GAGCAGTGGCAGGATACTTCTTGGCATAGAGGTGGGTGGCATTGACTTCACTGAGTACAAGACAAGACTTGGGTGGCCAGGCGATGGGTGAAGATGGTGGCATGCAGATGGGACCTGGGAGAAGAAAGAAATGCAGTACAGGGTGCTGAAGGAAGGTGAGGGATCCATTGCTGGAGGTAGAATGGATCCCCACGGATTACTGGCAGTCGCATGGTTCCTTCCAGACTGTAGTGGATGATGTTCTCCAAGGTCTCTCCCATTTCCCCTTCCTGCAAATCTTCAGGTTGAGTGATAAATTTAACCTTCCAGAAGGTTCAATATCTTCAGGTTGACTGTAAGCTTTATTCTATGAGGAATAAAGGAAGAGGAGCTTTATTCTATGATACAGCTTTTTAATCACATACATCACATTTTTCATAGAATCCCAGAATTGTTGGGGTTGGAAGGGACTTTAAAACTCATCTCATTCCACCCCCTGCCATGGGTAGGGACACCTTCCACTAGACCATATTGCTCCAAGCCCTGTCCAACCTGGCCTTGAACACTCCCAGGGATGAGGCATCCACAGTTTCTCTGGACAACCTGTGCCAGTGCCTCACCACCCTCACAGCCAAGAATTTCTTCCTAATATCCAAACTAAGCCTACTTTCTTCCTGTTTAAAGCCATTCCACCTTGTCCTACTAATCCTATCCTATTATCTCATATAACTTTAGAATCACCTGTGTCCTCCTGCCCAGGGCTGCCTCCACCTCATTTCAGACAATGCTTTATAACCGGGGGGATGCTGCACATTGGGTACACCCATGGGTGCAGTGCCGCTAAAGTCTTCCTTTCCTCCTGTAGGAATCCAACTCCGGAAAGTCCAGGAACAATGGGAACAAGAGGCCAAAAAAGAACCAGTGGGCAATGATGTGGCGACGATCCTGTCCCGCCGGATCGCGGTGGAGTACAGTGAGTCCGATGATGACTCCGAGCTGGATGATAATGAGTGGTCGGACTGAGGGGCCCTGGGGCTGGGCTGGCTCGGAGCTCCCCAGCTCTGTACCAGGTGTGTATAGGCACCTTCCCCAGCGTCGATGCCAATGAGCATGGGTGGCCCTGCTCATTCAGGAGCTTTGCTTTTACACTATGTCAAAAACCCTTCAGGCAGCAGCAGCAGCACTGGTAGGATACACCTCGGAGGCAGTGAGACCAGAAATTAGCAGCACCTTCACATTTAATGACTTCCAAAATGCTCTGAAGGCAGGTTAATAGAATTACTCCAGATTTACACCTGGAGCAAGATCAGAGACTGGCCTTGAGTGTGCTTTGCTTGAGAAGGGAGCCCCAGAGGCAGTAGTGCTTTTCAGCTGAATGTTAATTGTGATACCATGAAGCTCGTGGAGAAGCAGCCTGTTGCACAGCTGGTGCCACCATAGGCATGCAGGGACAGCCATGTGTGGGCTTGGGGATGCTCTGCTGCTGGTGTTTGTGGGGTCAGGCAGCTCCAAAGGCTGCGTGTGGGCTGGAGCCTCCTTCCTTATAGAGCAACACACCAGCCATTACTTAGGGATAGTCACCATCGTGCTGTCGCTCCCTGGAGAAATCATGGAATCGTTTGGATTGGAAGAGACCTTTGAAGGCCATCTAGTCCAACTGCCCTGCAATGACCAGGGCACCTTCAACCAGACCCGGTTGCATGAGAAGACCAAGGCAGTGGTGACCTGAGCCCATTTCCATCTTTAAAACTGGTTTTCTGGGAGAAAAGGGTGAAGACAAGGCTTGTGCAGCTGGCAGGGAGACATAGCCTTGTCTAGGCTTGTCTTGCCTTTTCCAGCAGGGGTGTAAAGATGTCTAGGGAGCTTCCCCAAGCCCAACTCTCATTGGCCTTAGCGTGACAACATTTCAGTGTTATTTGAAAAAGGAAAAAACATTAGTGAGACAATCTGCTGCTTTTAGGTAAACTCTCAATTTGCACTTTGCAGACCCACAAACTGCATCCATATAATTAGATCAGCTCAGACCCAGGCACTGATTCCCCCCATCTGATCCTGCTCCATCCACAGTTGGGCACTGATGGGAAAACTGGATAGCCAGGCCTCTGCCACAGCACTGAAAATACCTGTTTTCACATCCAAATAGAGTATGATTCATCAAAGACTTTTCACATAGCTACAAAGGGAGCACAGGAAGGCAGAGCGAAGGGTTGGAGAATACTGAAAATAATACAGTCAGGAGTAAAAACCTGCAGAGAGCTGGGAGAGGTTCCCCACGAGCGGAAGATGGGCCAGGACCAGCCATGGATTTGACAACATGGTTTCCCAAGGTCCTTTCTTGTCTTCCCTTATACCATGAGTCTGTGAATAGGGGAAAACTGTCCACATGTTGCATTGCTTCTGGGGAGAAGCTGGGCTCTGTGCCTACCTCCCCAGATTCACAGTAGCCTTATAGTTAATGGCTACAACAGTAGTATTTTGACTATCTTGAAGCAATCATACCTGCAAAAAGATGTGGGAAGATACGGCTGGACCCAAAGGCTGATCCTTAAATTCACAGAATCCTAGAATAGTTTGGGTTGAAAGGGACCTTAAAACTCATCTCATTCCAACCCACTGCCATGGGCAGGGATACTACCCAGGCTGCTGGTTTCTCACCCTGAGAAATGCTGGTGTTGAATGATGCCCCAAACAACTGCTCATTTCCCTCCAGTGAGAAACCTCTTTCACTGCAGGATGTGGTGAACTCCCTGCCCAGCTGCTGAGAAATGCCCCCAGGAGCTCTCCTTTCTCTTGACTAGCACAAAATGGTCTCTTGTCTCTTGGACACACCACCTGCTACATCTGCAGTATGGATGTGGGAGGGGTAAGGCAAGAAGCAGTAGAGCAATAGGATGCATGGAATAACTCACCTGCAAAACCCCAGGATGCAGGTTTGAGCAAAGGAGGCAGGGAGACACCATGCACTGCAGACAGCCAGGAAATTCCTGATGCTCAATGTTCACCAAGAGCTCTTGTTTCTGATGTTGACCCTCTGAGATGCTGGGAACTGGCTGCAAAAGCTTTTGGTCAAAGCCTGGCCAAGGCAGAGAGCCCCTGCAATGCCCATGTCAGGCTTTCCTTGCGAAGGCAGCTGGGGTTTGGCCTGGACCGGGTTCAGAAGAAAGTCTTGTAAAAGTTCAGAGCAACATTTAAGCAGACACCTGGTAACATTTGCTGTGGAGTGTTCCTAACGTAGACATAATTGCACTCCTGCTTTATGTGAATAGAAACTGAGTTTATTTGGATAATTTAGAAAGAATAATAACCCTTCATGAGAGAGAGAGTAGCAGCGGCTGGTGGAGCTGCTTTTACCTGTCATGGTGGTCAAAGGTCTGCAGAGGCAGTGGGCGCTTGGACAGAGCCAATGAGTACCACCAGTCTTGGGGAGGGCTCAGGGACATGCAGGGCTGGCTTGTCCTTTGGGACTATCCCAATTCTGTGAAGCTGAGCCAACCCTGGTGGGAACTGGAGAGGAGCCGAGTGCCCCTAGAAGACCGAGTCCCTTCTTTTCATGCACTAGTTGCTTTGTGTATGTAATTCTGGCCAGACTCCATTGGTGTGTGGCAGCTCAGGATTGTCCCTGTAGCCTCCCACTGCCGTTACCTCACAGCAACTGTGCTGTCCTTGGGACTGGCAGCTCTCAGTCAACCCATGCTGCTGTCACGGTCGATGCTGTTGCGTAGCAAAGCGCTTGACAATCAGAATGGCTTGGGTTGGAAGGGACCTTAAAGGTCATTTAGTTCTCTCAAATCTTGCCTGCCCCATCCACAGGGCACACCTGCAGGGCAGATGCACAGCTGGGAGCCTCAGGAGGGCAGGTAGCAAGGCTCACCCCTATTTCCTCACACCTTTTTGTTCTTACACCATCCTCTCCCCTTCAGACATCCCAGCACATCCTCACTGTTCATACTCTGTTAAGGAAATCCCTGGTCCCTGATAACACAAGCCCATTTCATGTGCTCAATTCCAAAGCAGGACCATAATTTCCTGGCATTGCCCATTGCTTGAAAACATCATGATCCATCTCTTCCAAGGATCTGAACTGCCTCAGCTCCCCTGAAGCTGTCCTGGTACCAGGGATGTTGCTGATTTCCCCATCATAACCCCTGTGAGATGTCTGCTTTGGAGTTCATTGCTCAGGTTTCTTGTGTAGCTGAGAGAGGTAGAGAGGGTATAGTCAGGGTGGGTTGCAGACACACATTTCTGGTCTGACCACAGCACGCCTCACTCTTCACAATTCTCCTGACAGCACCACAAGGCAGGCAACCACCTAGAATTGTTAAGGTTGGAAAAGGCCTCCAAGATCATCAAGTCCAACCATTAATGCCACATGTTGGCACTGAGAGCCCCAATCTCATGACACAGCCATTCCATCCTCCGTGCTTGAGGGACTCAGCCACACTTGAGCATGACCATCTTTATTTTATATCTGGTTTTTGCCCAGGTGACCTATGAAATCCAACAGAAGCGACACCAATTCTCTGGCTGGTCTGGGCCAGTGCTGCTGGAATTGGTTGTGCCACACAAATTAACACTGGCTGTCTGACCCACATGCCATGTACTCAATATTTTGTACATATGTGCCTATTTCTGTATATTCTTCTCAAAGTAGGCCATGCTGTGTTACACAACCTGAAATGCTCAAATCCTCATGTGGGCTGATATAAAAGTGAATATTTAAATATTTTATCTAGCTTGGCAGCCATTAAAAAATACAATCCAGGTCACAGATGATTGAATTTCTTCTCTCTCAAGAGTACCAGAATTGGGCTGAGGAGATTCTTATGTACATTAAGGTATCGTGTTCCATGTTAAACTATAGCAGTGGCATTTCATTGCCAACGAATAATCACAGAGTGCCAAACATTTAATGAGCCCAACCGATCTCCCGAGAGTTTCCCTTTCCATTTTATCTGCTTTCCTCTACTTGCCAATTTATGGGCATAGATTAAAAATAATAAATATGACTGCCAACAGGGGGAAGAATATCCTGTGTGCATACAAATGAATTGGGCTGGAGTCAGTGAAACAGTAAATAAGCTGGTATGGTTCTACTTGGAGATATTAATGGAAGGTTATAATCTTTGAGGTCCATCAGGAACCTCTTGGACATCTCTGGTTTATCTGGAAAGGGAATTATGGGGTTCACCATGGCCATGGTACACCTGTGAACCTACACCAGGTGTGAAGACTGGTCTTGCTCAAGTTTCTGAAGGCTAGTGGAAGTCCAGCAGTGTTCATGCCTAGCATTACACTCTTAGTGTCTCCTTGATTCAGAGTGACCACTGGAGCTGTCTGTTGTGATGCAGGTGGCTCTTAGAGGATTTTGAAGGAAGAATGGATTGGGTAGCTTCTAACTTTCCACCTTGGGAAGAGACCTAGAGAGGAGTGAGCATCACATCTCGTGAAAGCTCCTGCTTTTGCAGCTATTTTGGCTTGGGAGGGTTTTAGTCTGGTGACAAACATGAGGCTGAACTTGGCTTCTCCAGAGAGCTGCCTTCACATAAGAGACCTCAAATTTTCTCCCAGCAGCATTTTCACCTCTATCTCCCTTTCAAGGTGCCAAACAGCCTGAATATATTTCCCTGGGATCAGAGCCTGAATTAACACCTTAGCTTTAATGATAAATGGATGTTTTGCTTGGAGGGAGGCAGGTTATAGCACAGAAGGTGGTGTTTTGGAGAGTGCATTCCAGAGATGCATGACTGGCAGGAACACCGTGCCATTTCCTTGTGGATGGACCATGGATGGCCATGGGAAGCACTCCCCATCACGAGATTCTGGCGCGAGGAGCTGTTCCTTTCCCCAAGATTCCTGTTTCCCTGTAGTAGTAGTTATTTAGGGGTAAGATTTTCTCAGTTGGAATGTCACTTTACAGATTTTAAAAAAAAGTAAGGGCAAGGAGTCTGTCCTGAGGAGTTTACAGTCTACAGCAAAGACCATATAACCTGCACTGCACTTTAGAAGCCTCAAATGCTCACTCACCCATCAATTTACCCTCAACTGGACAGCAGCACCTTGAGGACTGTTGTCACTTCCTTAGGTGACCCTACGACCAGCAGCACAGCTGCATCCCCCCACTGATGTCAGCAGTGGGGTTCTCCTGCCCCTCCACTATCCCCACGCAAAAAGTGCCTGAGCAAAGTACAGGAGTGCCAAGCCATGCTGGTTTTGTCTCTGAACAGGTTGCCATGCCCTCGGGGTGGGCCCTTCCCAGTCCCCACACAGCAGTGCTCTGTGGGATGACCATGGATGTGATAGAAAGTTTGCCCAGGTGCACCATTGCAGCTACCGGCCAAGACTTAGAGCTGCCTGTCAATTCATGGGATGGCCTCTGAGCTCATGGAAAGTGTCCTTCTTCAGGCACTTACAACCCAAACCTAGAATTTGAAGTACTTCAATATTTTTGAAGGTTGAAGGTTGGGTTTTTGTGGATGTGATCTTCCTTAGACAAACCTCAGGTTTTCTAGGCTCATTCTCTTAAGTTCTGCTTTCTCCAGGAGAAAATTTTGCCTATATTTTGCTGGGGGAGGGAATGGAAAGAAACATCCAACAAAACCCAAAACAAAACCCACAGTCAAGAACTTCAGTGAGGTTTGCCCCAAAGTCTTCAGAACTGCGCCCGCAGGCAGGGTGAGAGGATGTTCCCAAGGGAGGACACCATGCTGGTGGTGTCACTAAGCTGAGGCAGAGCCAGCAGCAAAGGATGGGCTCTTGCTGAGGGAAATCCTCAGGCAACACCTAGATGGAACATGCTTGGCCACAGTGTCTCCTGAAGGCACTGTTGATGTGACATTGCCTATATTAATGTCTGTATTACAGACAGACAGGGCCCTGAGGCTGCAGACCTCTATAGCACTACGTGATGGCAGATCACTTATGCTTCACTCTCCCATGGGCATCACCTAATAGGGATCTTCCCATGGGTGCCACCTTCCACAGGTGCCTCTGTAGTTGTTTTCTCCTCACAGAAAGGGGTTTAAAACCTTCTGTTGGTTGTTGTGTTTGGGAGTTGTGAGCCCAAGTGCATGTGAAGTGAGCCTTCCCCTGCACACTTTTCCCACAGTGGCAATGCCAGGGCACTGGGCTTGTCCTGGGGTACTTTCAGTCTGATGGTATTTCCAGCACTAAGTTCTGTATGAAGTATTAAGAGTGCAGAGAGGAGGAAACAGAAAATAGCTTGGCATTTGTGGCTGGTTTTGCTCCCACCACCCTGTACAGTGGAAACTTCAGTTAGGTAAAACCCCATGCAAAAACCCAGCAAAAGGCAGTGGGACAACAAACCTGCTCTCCGTGTCAGTGTGGGACTCAAGCACAAGGCTTGGGATTGAATTGTGGCAGAAAGGAGCTGAGTCAGATCTCAGGGAAAGCTTTTCCAAGGTAAGGATAGAGAGTCACAGAGACTCTACCTTGGGAAGGCTTTGAGAAGCAGGTGGGCAAATGCCAGAGAGGAGCTCTGCCTGTGACCTTGCTATGGGCCAGAGGGCGGTGGAGGTGCCCACAGGGCATCTCTTCAGACCTGATGTGTTTGTAGTTCTGCCTCTTCCCCTCCTTTGGGCTTGCAGCACCACCACTTCTAGGTCTGCCCCAGCCCCAAAGCACCCCTTGTCAGCCAGGGCAGCTGCTTGTGTTCTCCTTTGGTTTTGGTGTTGACCCTCAAATACAGTAAAGATAAAACACTTGAGAGGGCAAGACATGCAGCTGTTACTGCTGTATTTCGATAGTTAGAAGGCAGCAGCTCCAGCAGCCTGCTGGTCCACAGGCTGCAGGGGGTAAACCATGCTGGTAAATTAAGGTGGACAATTTAAAAGTTACCCTTTGATTTGGGGTGGCTCACTTAAGAAATCTAAAAATAAACAACCAACCCACCCCCCTCCCCAACAAAACTAAAAGTCAAACAACTTACATATGATTTCCAGAAGGACAATCTGTTCCATTTCCTTCTCCTGGCCTTTGAGGGAAGGTCAGACCCAGCAACACTTCCCAGCTAGCCACAAAAAAATGCAGCAAGTGCCATCATAACCACTTCCAAAAATCAGATCCTAAGAAACCAGTGTTTAAGACAGAGCAAGCAGCATATCAGCCCACGGTGCAGCAAGCAGAGGAGTCTCCAACCACTGTAGGAGGTGCTTTTGTCCCTGAAAGCCCCTTCTCAGCTCAGATGTTTCAAATCCCATTGATTTTCTCCTCTTTCCAGTGCTGATATATGCCTGATGCCTCAGCTAGGAGTGCTTACTCCATAGAAAGATACTTCTTGCTATAGAAAAAACATTCATAAAAGTCTTGTGTTAGAAACAAAGTAGACTTTGAGCCTGGTGATGTTCCTTTGATGCTTGTTGAGAAGCTGTTGATCTCCCACTGGCAGCAGGAACAGCTTTGGCACAGTCCTACCAGATCTCCAGAAATCACACTGTTACAAGCATCAGCACTCCCCTCACTAGCCCCTCACCGAAGTTAATTTTATACTGAGATGTTTCAGGTCTACCTTTAGTTCTAGCCAGTTTTCCATAAATGGAACCACTCTCTGTGGTGCCTTTCATCTCAGATCAGAGCAGATCAGGAAAAAGAAAGAAAACCATAGAATCCCAGAATGGTTTGGATTGGAAGAGACCTTAAACTCATCATGTTCCACCCCCCTGCCATGGCCAGGGACACATTCCACTAGACCAGGTTGCTCCAAGCCACATCCAACCTGCTCAAATCCCCATGCAAAAAAAACCCCAAAGAAAACCCGAAAAAGCCAAAAAGCAACCTTTTTCTTCAAAATGCATTTTGAGGAGCATTTTGGGGCTGATGGCTCCTCATCTAAATAGGCTTCCTTAATTTTGGGTCTGCTTGACTTGCCATGGAGAATCTGAAGCAGGGTGTCCCCAGCATCTGTTTGGGCTGATGCTGAGCTGTGCTGGCACTTTACTCCTCTTCACTTTTGGATGTGCTGTGACATACACAGGGCTCAGTTCCTTTTGGGAATGTGGTGGGTCAACAGCAGCATGTCAGCCCCTAACTGATACAAGTGCCTTTCCTGGAGGTCCCTACAGCATGGCAGAGGAGCAGGGATCTTCCTGAGATGGATGATCTTGTTTTGCTGGGAAAGGGCAGAGCTCATCTGGGGTGGAAACCTGGAGCTGCCCAGACTCCAAGGTATCCTCTGGGATTCCTTCTTCCTGCACAGTGGTGGTTTGGGGAGCAGTTATTACTCCAATCTTGGCCAACCCAAGAAATACCTGCTCTGGCACCCACACATCTCTGAGAGCACATGCCAATGCTGCACCTTCAGCACAGAGACAGTCCCCAACAGGACATGGAAGGCATGCAGGGAGGGGAAAAACCATGTCACCACTTTGCTGTGGGACA
>NW_008679342.1:0-6438 GCF_000695815.1 Acanthisitta chloris | reverse complement strand
CTGCTGAGACAAGCATTCAGTCTGGAGAACCTTCCTCCTCCTCCTCCTGTCCCAGCCCAGAGCTTTGGGACAATGCTGGCTGCTGCAGCAGGACAGGAGCCATCTCGCTGCCAGGTTTCTATCCCCTTCAGAGCTAGTAGGAGCACAAGAAGCTCTGGGTGAGGCCAGGTGCTATAGGAGAGTTATTTTGGGGGGTATTGAAGATAGGTGAGGTGAGGGTCATCTCCTGTGCCCTGTACCTGGCAGCCCAGGGATCAGGGCACCTCAGACCCCCCAAAAACCCCTCTGCACTACTCAAACTCAGCAGCTATTAGCTAAGGAGACCTCCCAGAGTACTGGGGCAATGGATCCTCCTAAAATAGGGCATCTGTGAGTGGCCAGCTTGAGCTGAGCATTTCTAAAGCAGTTTTCTCCTCTTTTGGCACCAACTGATCATACATACAGCCTGGAGCCCGGGCTTGGGCCAGTCTTTATAGAGGTTGGCTCCAGCTCTGCAGGGGTGGCACAGTGGGGATAAGGGTTTCCAGCCCAGTGGCACCTTGTGTTGGCTTCCCATGTGCTCATCATCAGTGGGGCTGCCCCAATGCTCCTGCCAAAGGCTCATTTTTTAATAACAGCAGAAGTATTATCCATATCTCCTTTGATTTGCCATTTGATAGAAGCAGATGATGGGAGACAAGCATCTATTCCAAGAGAGGGTCACCTGTTTCAGGCCATAACTTGATTTCCATTATTATGTAGTTGAGATTAAAGAAGGAGATGTTCACTGTCTAATGGGGTCTTTAACCATGTGCACTTAGTCAATAGGTGAGTAGATGTTGCTGCCTGTATCTATCTACCGTACCCAGTTGCTACGTGTGAACAAGTGTATTTCTCCCCAGTGTTGTGGGTTCTGCCTGTCGTGACACGATGATGGAAAGGTAGGGACTACGTCGGTGGCAACACAAGCTTTCTTCTGTACAGTGTAGAGAGGAAACCTGGAACGATCTGAAGCACCGCTTGTAACTACATTTGTTCAAGAAAAGTCATCTTAATCCCAAACTGTTGACACTTTATGCATGTGCTAATTAAATTTAAAAAAAAAAAAAAGAATTAATAAAGATTTTAAGAGGTTACAGTAGATTTGGGTTTGGCTCTTTGTCAGCTTGCCCTCACTGGATGTTTTTGCTGTGAGTTATCAGCCCTGTGATGCTTCCTCCTCTAGCAGAGGCCAGGGCACAGAAGAAGCAGCAGAAAGCTGTGATATCTCTAAAACCCTTCATTTGGAGAATCAAGCCCTCAAAGATCATTTAATTCCTGAGGGTGTTTAATCCCTGACCTCCTGAGTAATCAGAGGGCAGAGGACGACTTCCATCCTTGTGCTTGGAGGCTCTGAGCAGCAGGAGCTGTTCCTTCCCAATCTCGCAATGTCTCAAGTAGTGCTTGTCCTCAGCCAGCTCATCCTGATCCAAGTGAAAACACAGACCCTGGGTGATGGAAGGAGAGACCTGCTCTAGTCTTGCTTCTGCTGAAATGAAAACGCAGACACACACAGTATGGCACATACCTGGGACAGGAGCCCAGATCTTCAAATGTTTTAATTTTAACCCCCCTCCCCCTATTTTTGGATATCCTTTTGACAAATCACTAACAGTTTTATTTACAGTAATAAAAATAAATTACTCTTACAGATGAATGTATAATATTATACACAATAGAGATACAGTGCAATAACAGCATTGATTTGTTTTCACTTGTTCATAAAGTGCATCAAAGGGGCTTGATTTAACCATAATTGAATGATAACTGTACATTTTTCTTTGAGATCAACTTTCCCAGTCAAGTTAAAAGGCTTATGAAAACACTGACAGCACAACAAGTCGCTGTCCTGATTGCTGTGGAATGGCCTCGTTCCTGGGGAATCAGCTGGGACGGGAGGCAGGAGTGGGAATGGGGATGATGGATTCCCATTCTGTCCATCTGCACTGCTAACAGCAACTCCAGTGGACACTGCCTGAGGCCTGGCCAGCCTGACCTGGGGTTCAGAGCTCCAGGAGGGTGACTGCAGTGCTGCGCTGGTGACGGCAGAGCAGGATCTGGCTCTGAGTGAGTTTCCTGCTGGGCTTTGCCACCAGAAACTCATCCTTCCCTCCAAGGAAAAATACTGTTTATCCTGGGGGCTGATGTATTCTGACTTACTCACAAGGGACAGCAGAAACGAGCCCAGTCCTCGTCACTATGTGGTGTAGAGGAAAGGCAAGGCAGAGCCAAGAGGCCAGGCAGGCTGCAGCAGGCTTGGAGAGATACCTGTGTCACCAGCAGCAGCCAGTACTGCCCCTCATCTGCACCTAGATACTGCCCAGTTGGAAAAAAGCTTTTCCTGGGACAAGCCAGCTGTTTTCCAGCTCCCAGATCCCACAATAAGGCCATAAACCTGTGCTTGTGGTTTCAATGCCTAGTGATACAATGTGCTGTCAGACCCAGCGTCCTGCCCGCTGCAGCGTCCTCAGATTGGGAGGGAATAACCTTGGGTTAGACACAACTACTCCTGACATCAAGTAGAGTTTGTGAAGGCAACTATTACCCTTGGAGTTGGAGACAATGTATTCACATCCCTCAAAGTCAAGGGACAAAACAGCTTTGGACCACCCGTTCGGTCTTCTCTACTGAAAACCCCATTTTATCTCTATAATGCTCTGTATTGCAGGGTTTTCCAATGGGAATGAGAAAGCTCCATTCTGAGGGTTACAGGGACAGCAGGAAGCATGGCTCTCAGGGGACTTTGCAGTAGGCAACTGCATTGGCAACAGAAAAGGTACAAATGATACAAGTGAAGCTGTCAGCTGTATGGCAGCACAGCCACCTCACTGAGAGGAAAGGTTGTGCATTAACAAGAGGAGTTACAAGGAAATACCATGTGCATTCGACAATTATTCCTGACAAACAAAAGTGAACTGTTAATTCATCGTTAACAATTATGTGAGTCATCAATGCTGGTCAGTACACATCAAAACAAGTGGTTACCAAGATCAATGGCTTTTTAAAGACCTCCCCACCCCAAATTTGATGCTTCTACAAGAAAGAGGTACTTCATCGCCTACTGAGAACAGTAATGGTTTCTTAGGGTTTTATTCAAAGTTCAATTAAAACTCTTTGATATGAACAAATTGGGGCTGCAACATCAGGACTGAGACCCTGGAGTTATTTACTGCTGGTTACTGATATGAAATTGGCTAAAGAGAGACATTTTCACTGCTCAAAGTCCCAAACTGACCAAAATGGAAAAGGAAAAAGCAAAACCAAAAAAACCCACACCCCTAAGCAGCTTTGTTGGTAGAGTTTGCACATTTTGCTAGCTTTTTTTAAAATATTTTTTTGAATTTCTCAGTCAAAACATGCTGGGACAGGAACAAGGGCTTGTTGTAAATGCACAAGCTCACCACCACCCTGGCACATCTCTGTGAACTTCAGGGCATTAGTGCAGTTGTGGTTAAGTCCCACCCAATGGTGGCCCTGGCCTCGTCACAGTATATTGGAGGAATGTTTTCTCTTTCTTTCTCCTCCTCGCCCTTTCCTCATGCCCTCAACTGAAACAGCCAGCCCTCAACACTGAAAGCATTTCATACCTACATTCTGCTGGTCACCAACTCATGGTGGAAAAGCCAAAGGCACACATAAACCTGTAGATAAGTCAACCAAATAATCAGTGGATTCACTTCCCTGGCTAGGCTGATCTCTTTGATAGGCTTGGGGCTGGTTGCATACATTACATTGTTGGTTAGGACCAATTTTCTGCCTGTTTCTGCTGCTGTGGATCTAGACCAGCTCCTGTAGAGTCCAGCAGCGACATGAGTGTGAGCAGGACCAAGCTCTGGCCCTTCATCCTTTATCAAAAGCTATTTGGAAAGCTCAGTGTTTGAAGACACAATGGCAAGATCCTGACCAGGGTGAGGACATGGAAGTCTTCCTAACTAAATGCTTCCCAGTCCTCTCCAGGCATTTCCAGTTTTGACGTGGAACGGCCATGAATGCTCTGTGAAAACCAAAGGACATCTGCAAAATTCCAACCAGCTAAAGACCTTGTGCTTTGGAGAACTACCACTGTGCTCTTGTATCATCTGAAAAGCACAATAATTAAATTAATGGCTTTTATAGACCTAAACTTTTCTAACAACACAGGAATCCCAACCAATACATTCAACGCCAAGTAATGGAGGGCAATGGGATGTACTCCAGTTGCTCTGTGTCCTTCTCATGGTGCCCAGGAGGTAGACAGGGGCTGCTTGGCTCTTTTCACCATGTTTTGGATCCTCACTGAATCCACAGAGGATAACATATGATATTATGCTCTGTGGATAATAATAATATTATCCACAGAGGATTCACTGTACTGAAAAACAGCTGGAAAACCCATTTGGTTTTCCAGTGCTCCCCTTCCCATTGGTGGCCAATCCACATGTGATACCATTACATTCATGGGAGCTACTCCTTGTTCATGGCAACACTCATCCAAAGTCAGGCCCTGTATTCCATACTAAACATCTCCCAAAGCCTTTCCACTGATAAAAAAGGAGCAAAGGATAAAAACACCTAGAAAATGCTTTTGTTTTTATTTAGGGGAAAGACTGCAAAAATACCAGTTTATCAAAATGCAGTTTTTAAAGACTTTTCCTAAAGGCCAACAAGTGTTTTTAACAGCTTCCATGAACACCTTTAACATCTCAAAGAGAGAGAGATGATAGATCATAGCTTGAAAAAAAAATTAGATTATTTTACACTAACTCTGAGCATGAAACATACTTTCCCCACATCTTGATATTGACTGTGCATTGGGTCAGTGCAGCAGAACAAGTGTCTCCTTCATGCAAGGACCAGAATTAGGCAGCAGAGTTTGACAAAGTTGCTGCAAATGTGTTTGAGTTAGTATCAAATGTTTCAGTGAGGACATCCCCACCTCCTGCTGACCTTAGGTGCCTGGTAGGGGCTGTGTCCTCAACTTTAGCTCCTCACATCCCAAATCTCTCTCCTATTGCTGTGCAAGGCCACATGGGAAAATTCTTTTCCATTGATCCTTATGTGACTTTAGCAAAGCTTATCAATGGATCCCTCAAACTGAGACAAGAGTCAAGTACACAACTAAACTCTAAAAAGAACATTGTTAAACTCTTCAGCAATAGGGAATTTACTGAAAACCCCCCAAAATTTAACTCTTTTCATGCCTACTGTCCATTGCCCAAGGTATTCAAAAGAGAAAGGAAATTAAATAAAGCCAAACAATCAAAAGCAAACCCAAAAACTGAGAGACTGG
Source organism: Acanthisitta chloris (assembly GCF_000695815.1). Classification (NCBI taxonomy): domain Eukaryota; kingdom Metazoa; phylum Chordata; class Aves; order Passeriformes; family Acanthisittidae; genus Acanthisitta; species Acanthisitta chloris. The sequence goes on along the minus strand of NW_008679342.1, from coordinate 1,151 downwards.
CTACCTTTTGAGCACAGAAAATAAGTCCAAGCCCCAGGCACACTTTGGAGATTCATAGCATTCTCATGTGCACTTAGCTCTGAGGAACAAGAGATCACTGCACAGATCCAGAGAGAAAATACACTTGGGTCTGTCTGTATCCAGCCATAAAGTGGCTCTTTACACACTGCAGCCACACAAAGCAAAAACATTTCTTCCACTAGCCTAGGTTACTCCAAGCCCTGTCCAACCTGGCCTTGAAGACTTCCAGGGATGGTGCAGCCATAGCCTCTCTGGGCAACCTGTGCCAGTGCCTCACCACCCTCACAGGAAAGAATTTCTTCCCAATATCCCACCTAACCCTGCCCTCTGGCAGTGAGAAGTCATTCCCCCTTGTCCTGTCCCTTCAGGCCCTTGCCCAAAGTCCCTCTCCAACACCACATTTGTCTCTAAAGGAATTAGCATGTTTGGGATATCAGGCTCAGCTGGTGGAGCATCTCCTGAGCTGTTCCCATGTCAGACCCCCAAGCAGCATCCACCACCTCCGCCCCGAGCCACCCTAGATGTTCATTCCCAGGCTCTGCCATCTCCCTCAGAGTTGCTTGGTTTCTTGCTTTTTAAGTGAATGCACTATTCCACTTCCCAGCCAAAAAAAAGCATAAGATAAAGGACACTTTGTCACGGTCTCACTAACACCACAAAGCACATCATACAGTAGAGGAATGTGAGGGGCCTGTCGCTTCTCTAATGAAGCAAGTTAAATGGCAGCATCAGGAATAACATGTGTGATTAGAGGCTTCCCTCTCAGGGACCCCAGCAAGCCTGGACCCCTCTTTGGATCAAATTCCCACCCCATGTAAACGACTGCTGTGGAAGGGAGCACAGCAGGGGTAGAGCATCACCCCACAGCTCCAGCTGGGCAGAAGAGTCCTTCCTTGGCCTCCAGACTTTGGGGTGCAAGGCACCCCAGCTGCTCTCCTGACCCACGCACCCTAAACCCCCCCCCTGCCAGGGTCACCCTTTGTTTTGGAGGGAGGAATGGATTCCCTGGGTACCCCCATGCCTGCGACAGCCCAAACAACCCAAACCTGAAGTGTCTTTTGCCCAGCAGGTTCTAAAAGTGCTTCACGAACGACATAGACGCAGAGAGGCATCGTGTTCCCCCGCAGGTC
>NW_008679341.1:26823-27082 GCF_000695815.1 Acanthisitta chloris | reverse complement strand
CCCCGCTGGTTCCTCCCCTGGCCCCATCTGTCCCCCTCGGAGCTCGTGTGTTTTGGCCTTTGTGTCCCAGCCTTGCTGTCGCCCAGCTCCCATCTCCTTCTGCCCCATTAACCCCCGGCACGAGTCCCGGCGACAAAAGGGCTGCAACCTGATCCGGGTTTGATTGAATCCCTATTGTTCTCCCGGCTAATTCCCCCTTGTCCTCCCTTCCCCGCCACGGGCAGGGGAGGCCCGAGGGTGTGTGTGGGGGTGGCTGTCC
>NW_008679341.1:17839-26810 GCF_000695815.1 Acanthisitta chloris | reverse complement strand
AAACTAACTGCCCCACCACCCAACTGCCGAGAAACCCGCAGCAGGTTGGGAAGGGGTTGCTGTTCCTTGGGAAATTAATGCATTTAATTCCAAGTTTGTCCCTGGGAAAATGCTGCCCACCCTAGTCCTAGGCATGTCAGGAGGAATAGCAGGGCTTTTAAATAGGGGATTAAGGAAAGTGGTCACTTTTGACTCAGTAGGAAAAATCCCTCCGTGACGGTAATGAAAGCCTGGATGATATAAGTATCTTCTGGTTCACAATAGCAATTAATATGGTAATATTCTACTATTAAAGATGCTAACATTAAGATGGAACTTGTACGCGGTTAAAACATTTAATAGAGGAGAAAATGCATTCCTTGAGCATCAGGTAACAAAGTCAAACGGAGAAGGGGGGAATGAAAGTCTCTTAAAATAACAAAGGCCTCTATATAATTTGGAAAAGCTTTTAATGCTCCCTTCCACCTCAAGAAAAACTTGAGGTGCTGTGAGAAGCAGGTATTAGTGAGTGCTGGAGGAGGGAGCTTGTGCTGGGTGGGGAGAGATGCCTTGGTGGGAGCCCAGTCCTCTTTGGAGACCAAATGCCATCTGCATGGGGGCATCTGCACTGATGCAGTGGCCTACAGTCTATGCCTCCTTGCAGTAGGCTACAAGAAGCCTGTCCTGGGACAAGGGCATTGAAACATTACCAGATTCCAGAAACATGAGGGTTGGAAGCTGTGTCCAGAGGGTTCTGGTCAAACCTTAGCTCCAGGCAAGGCCAAGTTCAGAGTGAATCCAGGCTGACCATGACCTTGTGGAGCTGAGCATTCCCAAGGATGAAGGCCCCAGGGTTCCTCTGAGCTCTGTCCTGGTGTTGCATCATGCTAATCCTGGTTTGTTTTCCCAAATGTTGTGAGCTGCTTGTACCACTTGGTTCTACCCATGCAGCCTGTGTCTTGCCTTGGAGTGCCTAGTCCCATGCAAACAACCCAAATCATGGTTGTATCAGAGAGCACTGCAAAATCTTTGGTTTCTGTCAGAGAAGGAGGAAGATTAAGACCTGCTCACCTCTGCCCTGTGAATCCACTTGGTTTGATCAATTTGCCAAGGAGAGGACAGTTATGCAAAAATACTCTCCTAGCAGAGTTCTAAAAGTATCACTCTATTTGGGTGAAAATTAGAAAGTACTTATTTAAACTACAGTCCAGGCTTTTATGATTGTAAAAACCTTTTTCCTTTTTTCACCTTTGTTTTCAATTAAAACCAGTCAGGATTTAGGTTTTTGCTTTTCACTAGAATGAGAGTAATTTTCAAAGATAATAGTATTGTGGGAATGAAGGAACCTTTCAGCTGATCACTAGAAGAAGCAAATATTTACCACCTGGCTCTGATGATGAATTGGGAGACTGATGTGGAGAGCATTGTCTTCGTCCTGCCTACAGCTTTGCTGACTTCATCAAATCAGAACATCTTGGGTTTACAGTTATTTTTTTCTCTAAAATGTAGCTTTCCTGGGGGGAAAAAAAAAGTCTTCTCAAGTTTGCACTATTGCATAATTTATTCAGAAGAAACTCTCCCTGGCTGATGCCAAGGATTTATGTAGGTTGTTCAAGCTCCAGTCTGCCCAGTTAGCTCAGATTCCCTGTTCTAGGCTTCCTCCTTCCTTGTCTCTTACTACAGAAAATTTTCATGCAGGAAGCCATTTCCAGGGTAAAGCCTCTGCTAAGTTCCCAGCTGAATCAAAGCCATGCATCACAGGAAGATGTGAATTGTTGCCCTTTCACCAAAACTGGAGAAGAAGAAAAGGAAAACGGATGGGGAACAGGATGGCTGAATGCCAGTAGAAGTGCTATTGCCCCATGCTAGCCCTTGTTGGAGGTTACATCCCTCTGTGTGTGCTCCTGAGCATACTCCATAACCCACACTGAATGGATCAAGCCAGATTACCAAAAGCTTTGTGTTTAACTTTAGCTCAGTCTGATGAAGCTGATTAGGGACGAACCGCACCAACCCACAGCAGTGAGCTGTGATCCTGGGCAGCAAGGATGAGTGTTGGCATGTGACCCCTTCAACTGGGAGATGCACGTTGGTAGCAACCCCTTGCCTTCCCTACAACCTTGTCTCAAAAAGAAATCTCGTGACATACTCAAAACTGGCTCTGTTGCAAATAATAATGCAGTGATGACATGACACAGAACAGTAGGTCAAAGCAGAAGAATATTAACGGCCAAGAAAAATTTGGCTACAAACCCCACTGGTTAATTTTCTTTCTTTTCCTTCACCCTGTGCTGTTATTTTGATAGTAGTTGAAGTGAGTGAAGGTGTTGAAGACACCAAGGAAAATGGGGATCCTTCGGAGAGCTGCTCAGCTGGAGCCAGCAGGAGGGGAACAGAGAGGCAGTCTGCTCCCATGACTGTTCCCAGCTCTGCTGCTGGAGGTTAACATGGATAAAGGTGACCTTTGGGTCATTCCTTGTCACCTTGTCTGGTCCATGCCAAACATCTCCTGGTGATGACCATCTCACCATGCACAGAGGGGCTCAGCCCTGCAGGTAAGGGGGCTTCCTTGGTGTGGGAGCTTCACCAGTGAGCACTATGGAATCGACTGCAATGCAGATTAAAAAGTGGGAATAGGAAAAAAAAGCTGCTGAAATTGAGCAGTGGATGACACTGTGAGAGGAAGAAAAAGCCTCAAACTTTAAAGGCAGTATTAAAACAGGGCATGCAGAAAGTGAAGTCAATTAGCCAAAAGAATCGTTTGCTGACGGAGGTCGTCGGGCCGAATTCCTAAAAGGATTCATGAATCGACTAAAAATACCCTTGGGAGAGTTTCAGTACGGACTGAGTTACTGAAGGGCAATGCCCCAGATGACCCAGGAGACCCTTTCCAATCCTACAATATAAACAATGACGCTATTAACATTTGTACTAAGTACCTGCTCGGGCTCCTTGTCTGCCACCACAGCACTTCTGCTCCCACCCAGCGCAGGAGTGGAGGCTGTGAGATGTGCTCTGTTCCCCACCTTAGCCCTGAGAGCATCCTTTAGGTACCAAGTGACTGCTCTGGTTTCTTATCCTTAAAACCATCCCCATAGTAAGTAAAAAAAAAAAAAATCCATCCCCATGGTCTAGAAACAATGGTAGGGTTGGACTTGATGATCTTTGAGGTCTCTTCCAACCAGGTTGATTCTATGATTCTATGATTCTTTGATAGACAGGGAATTATGGAAAACCCTCCTGACAATGGTAGGAGCAGGGAGAGGCCACAAAGATCAGTGGAAAAGCCTGACAAAAACACTGCAGTGTTGAAAAGAACAACAGGAAAGCTGGAGAAAATCACTGGTGAGTGGAGAGACCCAGAGCATAGAGACCTTAATGGCCAAGTAATGCCAAGGAGACACTTGCAAGGCACAGGGGGATGGGGAGAGGCTGGGGAATCTGCAGGCATATATTATAATTGTGGAAACAAAGCCAGCTATGTCTGGGAGGACTCAAAAAAGCCAGATGGAGTTTGGATACTACATTAGGAAATGCAGCAGGGCCATGGGTCCCACCAAGATGCTCCAGGTGACCTTTGCCTTTGGGATGTGCCATTCCACTGTGGAGGAGATATCAGTGTACAGACCCTGCAAGGACCATGGACCAGGGACTGTGTGTTGTACTGACTATGGCAGGGGAAAAGCCATTTTATTATTGCCTATTCCTTTTTCCCTTAACATCTCCACTGACTAGATCTGACCCACGGTGTCACCACTGGGCATTGTCCTGGGAGGTGGCAGAGCACTGTCACAACTCATGTGGGTGTCTCTGTTTAATGTGAAGGCAAACCTACAGCCCTAAATCTCTAACTTGTAATTCAGGTACTGAGGATAAAAATGAAAACAAGGTTAGATAAAAACATTCACTATCAAAATTTAATTATGCATCCACAGGCTGAGGCTCATTATTCATCCTCCAACCTGGAAACAAATTAGTCTAATGAAGCCATGAGTTAAAATGGAGAAAGGATGTAAAGGCTGGGGAATATTTATGTCTGTGCTCATGTGTCAAAAGCAGCACTGAGCTCTGGGTACTACATTTGTCACCAGAATCAGGTGCTTCCTATGGTGGCATGTCTAGGACCTGGGTTTGCTGAGAGCAGGTAACAATTGCTCATAAGTGGGAATCTGAAGCCAGTAGAGACTGGTGGGATGTGGGGGCTCAGTACAGACATGGGGGCTCATCAAACCAGAGGTGATCAGAGCCCACACATTTAAAGAAATCCAAACAGCAGTGTCAGCAGCCACTGAGTCAATCCAACTTGAGGGACACATTCAGCTCTGGCACCAGCTCCTCAGTGACAGCCAGCACAGCCCCACAGAGAGTTTGGCTCCAGTGACCTCTACTAAATGGGAAACCAAATCTCAGGGGCTGGGAAGAAAAGAAATTGGTAACTAACTATAGTGGGATGGCAGCTCTCTGTGGGTTTATCTGCAAGTGCTTAAGAAGACAAAGGCTATAATTAAACTGCCCGGGAATGTATAATCACAGCAAGGAAGGTCCTTTGCCCTGCTACTTCCCTGCAGACTTTGGGGAGAAATGGAATTACATCACAGGAAAGGGAACAGATCTGCATTTAACCCACAGTCTCTGCTGCACCACCCCTCAGGTTTGGGCTAGTTGTTTTTGTCACCTATAAAAGTCACACATAAACTGTAACTCCTGGCACAAGTGGGTTTCAGGATAGTCAGGGGCTTTTCCTCAGCATGCCATGGCAAGTCTGCTGATATATAGCTCAGGTCTGAGCTCTGCAGCAGAGTGCAAAAGGTTCAAGCGACCTAGTAAAGACTGTGCCAGTACCAGAGAACAAGTCCCTGTAGGCCACTGGCTGAGCCATTCTCAGCGCTTTATTCTCTTGCTCCCATCCTAATGTGCTTAACTATAAATGACCCCTTTATTTTTTATATCTCCATTTCATTTTTCCCCTTCTTCCAAGGAAGCTGTAAAACAGGGAAGCTGAGAAGCAAAGCTCTTACTGTAAAGTGAGTGCTGACACAGAGCTGTTCTGGGGACCTCATGTTGAACATTTGTATCATCAGAAGGAGCCTCTGGGCTTTTCCTCTGAGACCCAAGCCCTAATCCTGCCCCCAGGTTTCTGCAAGAAGCCTATTGGGGTCACCCCAATTCTTGTCTGGGGGCTCTAACATTCACTAGTGGAGCTTGGCACTATTTTATTTCCAGTTTTGATGAGTGTTTTATTCCATGCTGCCCTGGAGTTCTACACAAGGATAGGAGATTGGGGGTGAAGACAATCCAGCTGAGCAGAGTCCCCAAACACAGTCCCTCTTTTGTGCTCTTTGTCTCTGCTATGCAAAAGATGCTCAGCCACCCTGGGCAGAAGGACAACAGCTTGCTGTTTATTACTATAATTTTTAAAGGTGCCTCATTGTATTTATTTGCTGTGTGGTTAAACATTTATTATTTATATTTAATTTTCCCAGATTCAAAGGGGCATCACTAGTAGCTGAGTGTCTGCAGATTCAGTGCAGCTCCTTCACACACTTATTTATGTAACCTTGGCCTCCCCCGAGGGGCTCTCGTTTCACTATGTGCCATCGGCCTCTTAATTGGCCTCACAGATCACGCCTTCTCCTTCAGCTCACCCAGGTCCCTGTGACTTGTAATTTCTAAGATATTAAATGTGGTTGAAACAAAAGAGTTCAGTGAATTAAAGCCAGGAAGTTTCCTATCCCTCCTAAACCATTGCTTTCAATTCCCTCGCCAGGATGATGGCCAGTTTGGGGTCATTGCCACTGGTCTGGAGGGTTCAGGGAAGGACCAGGCTGTGTCCTGGGCAGGAGGTGGACATCCTGGCTGGTGTGCCTTGCTGTTGCTGTGCCTGGCTTTGCACCCAGCTGTGTCTTCTTGATAAGAGCCTTTGGCACTAATTAGTCTCCAAGCAGCTGATTAACCCACAGGGATGTATGGAAGCTGGTTTTGCTACAAGATACTACAAGAGAGGCAGTACTCTCTCCTTGGGACTGTTTTGCACAGCCAGTTTACCCCTCCTTGGATGGACAATAGGTGGTAGGAGGGGGGAGACCTACCCTCTGCCTCTGAGCCACCCCAAAGCCACCTCTGCCCACTCCCCAGCACTGCAGCTCTCACCCAGATAACAGTTTGGGTATGAAACTTGTCAGGGCAGCCAGGCTGGGACCCTACCAGAACACAGACTCTGGGGTCTAAAAATGTAATTTTCAGAGCCATGGAGATCAGGAACTGTCACTGACATTTCCTGAGAAGCAAAGCCACACTGAGGCAATAGTTTTGGATATTCCTTTTGTGCTACATCCTCCTGCCAATGCACTCCAACTACCTTAGGGACACATCTGACCCAAAGATGCTGCACTTCACCTCCAGCCACCAGCCATGATGCTTCATGACACAAATTGTCCAGGGGTTTCATCCAAACACAGACCAGAAAATGCACTTAAAGTTACTGAACTTAATTTTAGGCAATACAGATCCTGTACCAAGGAGTTCCATGCATCAACAACAAGGCAAAGACACCTGGACAACTCAACCATGTGAGGTTTTCACTGGGGTAACTAAACCTCCAGGTGAAGGAGCTTGGTAGCCCCAGGATATTTTCACCCAGTTGCCAGCTGTTTGGGTTTAAAGAGAAACTTCACTGCCATAGGTAAAGCTATTTCAACATTAATGGTTTTATACCTTCTCCTTAAATATATCACAGGTTGTACTTGGAGATGGAGTTTGAGAGTAAACATTGTTATGCTGGAGCTGTCATCTGTGAGTAATCACAGACCTAATTGAAGCTGGCCAGCCTATTAAATAAACATTCTGCATAAACGAGGGAGCAAAGAAATACCCTTTAGTTTGGTAATAGTTGAAATGATGAAAACCAGTACCTAAGTCAGGGACCAGGGAGATGGGGCTGGAGGAGCAGGAGAGCCAGGGAGGGAGGTTTCCCCCAAGCAGCTCACAGCAGTGTGCTGCAAAGCAGCAAGAACCAGAAAGCATCAGCAACCAGTTTTTGGAGGGAGAGCAAGGAGAGTGCTTCCCTGGGATGGAGTGCTGGCCATGGCAGGCCTGGATTTTGGGACACTGCAGTCTCGAGAAGTTTGGCTTTGTTGCATCCAGGGGAACACAACTTCCCACCACCTACTGTTAATAGCTGGGCTAAGGCTTGCTAAACAGCCTAACAAAAATCATCCTCTCAGCATCAAATACTGCCTAATCACCCCACTGAAATGGGCAACAACACAATCTTGCAGCGTTTCTTGTGTTCCTTGGGGAACCACCTAATCCTCCTTGTTGTCTGCTCGTTTTTCCTTGTCCTTGGGAATTTTACATCTAGAAAACGCTACAGCTTTTGAGAATGAGGCACTCACTGCTGGGGGCTCTTCCAGCTTGCTGCAGTGCTGTGGGCAGCACATGGGCACCCAAGGCTGTGCTCTGGGGCATGTAATGCAGAACAGGCAAATCTTCACCCCAGCAGATCTCACAGCATCCTGCCCCTCCTCGGCCTCCTGCCAGATGTTGCACGGATGTGTGTGAGCAGTGCTGCCTCTTTGGGAGGTGATGAGAAGAGGGTGATGCACCAAAGTGACATGCTCAATTTCCCTCCAAGATGGTGCAGCCACAATAACATTTCTCCTGCTGATGGCGTCCATGTGTCTCTCCCTTTTCACTGGAGCTCTGTTACACACTGGGATGTGGTGGGAGCGTGTGTGCACCTTCTGTTCCCCAAGCCTTTCTGGGGAGGATGAGGTGCCTGGCCTTCCCTGGTTAGTTTAAGAAAAACACTCTCCCAGTGATCAGTGCCTGTATGAAGTAGATGTATGGTTTCAATTCTGTCCTTGAGCCATGGATCATTTAATGTTGTCAACACATATACATCCTTCTCAAACATCCCACTGAGAATTTCTAGGGACTGTAGACAGCTTAAAGCTCGCGTTACAGCAGCAGCAGCAGCTTCGTATTTGCTTTCAGATCCACGTGCATTTTTTAATACTAAAGCTTGCATAATTGCTGCTGAATTTCTAAGCAACTTCTTCAAAGGGGCAGAGGCACATCAGCAGTAGGAGAACTGGTGGTGGAGCAGGAACAAGGCCTGTTGTTGGCTTATGGTTTCCCGGCAGCTGCTCAGAGATGGTGTTTGAGGAGCCCTGAGGAAGGGCTGGGCTGGGACCTCACAGCTCAGTGTGTCTGAGCACGTTTTCTTCCTGACCATCAGGGCAGCTGGGATGTGCTGCCAAACAGCCACCAATGCTGCCTGCATTGAAAGCATTTTGGTGAAGCACTTATTTTGCCAGGGAAGCTTGCACTGACATCTTGCTTTGAAAAAAGTGGGATATGGCTCTGCCCACCTTATTTTTTTTGTATTTTTTTTTTGTGAGGCTTGGATGTGCCTAGAAGCACAGTGAGATGCTACATGCAATGAGGATACCCTGGCAGGCAAAGAGTCCATCACAGGGCTGATCAAGGCAGGGCTATAAAAGGGGTGACAAGGTGGTTCCTCTGTATAAGAGAAGGATCTCCTGGTCTTTCCCAGCTGGTAAAAATGGAGTTGCAGCTGGGTGGGAGTGAGTATCTTCTGGTTTTGAGAGTTGCAGAGTCCCTGTAATGTCCCTCTGAGGTGTGTTGCTGTTGAATGGTAAGGGTATCAAGCTCTGGTTGGGATGCCCATCACCCCAGGGCTCAGTTTGCCTTGGGTAAAGGACAGTGAGCACCCCAAGGAATGGATCACCCTCCTCTTTCTTAACTGCCAGCTGCTTTCTCAGGTGCTGGGGGAAGAGATCGATGTAGGGTGGTCTGCTGGCTGGAGTGAGAACAGGGGTCTGTGGGTTTGCTGGAGGGTTCTCCTGGGTTCTCCTGTGAAGTATGGGTGAAGATGGATACCCAAAGGTTCTTTGCCTTTGGAAATGCAGAAGGGCTGTGGGTGATGATGGCTCCCTGCACACCCAGCATCAGGGCTTGGGGCTACAGG
>NW_008679341.1:7444-17825 GCF_000695815.1 Acanthisitta chloris | reverse complement strand
TCCCTCTCTGAGGAAGGACATTTCTGGGGGTGACACCAACCTGAGGCAGTGCCCTGTACTGAGGGGGCTGTCACCTCTCCATCGCCCTGACTGCCGCAGGGCCCTGCACAGTGCCACCTCAAAGGCACCTGGTCAGCCAAACTCCATTTACTGTGTCTGTATTCATTATAATGGAGCCCAGGGTAATTACTTTACAACTCTGAACATTAAATATCATTTGTCTTATTCCAGTAGGTCCAAATCTTTATGAATTCTATCTGACACTTGCTCCCTTCAATTATCTGCCATCAGAAAAAGTTTACTGTTGCTGCAAAAATATCAATTTGCCAGAGGTTGCAATACATTTACTCTCCACCTCTGTAATTTACAAACTTACAATCTATGATTAGAAAGAAAAATGGCTAATAGGAGAAATATTCATGCAAAATCGATCCTGAATAAGATGCTGCCACCTTTTGGCTTAACCTAATTCTACATCTGGGGTCAAATTCATCCGTGGTGTAACTGCTTTCCTGGGAGAACAGCTACAGCTGCTCTTGAGCTGGTTGTGAGGGCTGGAGTGGGATGGCGAGATGAAGCATGAACTGGGGGCTCACCCTGTGAATGGGGTATGGGAAACTGAGGTTGTTGAGGCTCTGGTAAGAGGACATTTCCATAACTCTGCTTCTGCAATGTAGGTTTCCTTCTAGAGTCGAAGTGGAGGTTCCCAGCAGTTTTTCTCTCTCTCCATCCATCCAGGAGGCTGTTCCTGGAGCTGCATCCTGGGCACAAGGACCAGTGCTGAGCTGAGGGCTTGTGTTCATGTTGATGTGCTGGGAAGAGGGTCTGGGATTTGACCAGGCTCAGTACATGGCTGAAGGTGCCTAACCAAGCTCTGAACTGGTTTGACAGTCCATCTCAGCTTGCAGACAACCTCCACCCTGTGCCTGCCTGCAGTTAGTGTGCAACACAGCAGGACTTGCAGCGCTGTCAGTCTTGGTTGCTACTGAATGTACTTATTCTTCAATTACATGTCACTGCGATGGGCTGTGGAGCTCAAATGCTGCTGTGCTTTCAAAGGAAAACAAAACAACGTTTAATTCTCGTAGCAAAGATATTCCAAAGTGCTAAGTGCTACAGCAGAGCAATTGCAACGCTGCTCTGTCTCCTTGCCCAATGACACAGGGGTTTTTCAGCTGAATACCGGCAAGCACGTGATTAAAAGCTCTTAGGATTCTGTCGTTGGGGAATTTCCAGCAGAACTTGCTATTTCCCTCATATCTTGCCCCTTTGTTTCCCCGAGTTCAGGGCAGAGCCCGAATTCGGTAATTGCCACCTGAATTTGCTTTGCTGTCTTCCCAAAGAACTTGTTTGAATAAATTGAATTGGCAAATGTATTGTTCAGCCACAAAGCATTGTGTCAGGAATAATGTAGGTATTTCCAGGCTCTCTATTACCTCGCTGAGCGCAGTGCCAGGGACAGCGAACCCATGCAGGAGAGCTCCCTTTGAGCTGCTCCCTCTGCTTCCTCTTCAAAAAAAAAGAGCATGTTTTTTTGGCTGGTTGCTCCATGCTCTAAAGCAAGAGCAGAAGGAGCTATTGGAGCTTCCTTGGCATGTGCAGAAACTCTCTTCCTTTGTGGAATTTTCTGCTAATAGGTTCCTATCACTTGTTTTGTGTTTCCTTCACTAGAGCAGATTTGGGTGCAGGAGTTACCTTGTTTTCCATGGAGCACCTGAGCACTCAGTGCCAAGGACACCAGAATGAGGTCTGTGTCAGTTGAGCTCAGGGCAGTGCAGTGGGGATAGGCAGATCCTGGAGCTGTATCTCCTGGGCATTAAGCTGCAGGGCTTTGCTGAAGGATTCTAAGGACTGGGTTAGGCCATGGAAACTCAGCAGTCAGGAGCTCAAGAGCCTAATCAAGGCACTAACCAGGTGCTGGGCAAGTTCCTTGGGTTTGGGGCTGTCACCCACTGCATTGCTTTTTTGCACTGGCACTTCTAAGATGGAGGTGATCTGCACATGCCAAGGCATTAAGTTTAAAGTTCCTCAGGGATATAGGCTCACATGAGTGTTCCCCAGCATGTCATGCTGGTGCTAAATATTCCAAGGTAAAGATTGGTGCACTGCTTTCCTTTTTTCATTGACTTAAGGACATGGTTTAGTGGTGGACTTGGCAGTGGTGGGTTAATGGTTGAACTTGATGAGCTTAAAGATATTTTCCAACCTAAACAATTCTATGTTTCTACAACCAAGTTCTCCTGTGAGAAACAAGATTTCCTGCATGCAGGTCCCTGGAGGGCAGGGCCACAGCCGGTGCACACTGGTGGGTCAGCACACACAGCCAGGTGCAACCATCATCACCACACTGACATCTCTCCCAGTGCCAACAAAGGACTCTGCCAGCAGGGACAGGAGTCCAGGACACCCCTGAGGAGAGCTGTAACCCACGGGAGATGCCACCACAGCTCTGCAAATGTTGTGCCTTTGCTGTCAGGTGACCAGATTTCCTCAGGAGATGCAGAGGGCTCTCACAGGTGAGTGGTCTCACTGGGAGGATACTCCATGGGACAGGGCAATGGCACCACCTCCTTCCTCATCTGGGTCTTACAGGAGGGAGGGCTGCCCAGTTGTTTAAAACTCAAAAAAGCTCAGTGAGGGGATTTCAGCGATGGGGCTACTCGGAGGTCCAGGCCTGCCAGGGTCCTGAGAAGCTGCGTGGCCGGAGGTGACCCTGCCATGCAGGTTAGCAGGGACATGGTGCCACCTCGTGGCACGCGACTCCGGGTGTCATGCGTCCTTGTCCTTGTGGGATGGGCATCTTTCCAAGGAGAGCATCATCTCATGGGTGCTCCACCACCTCCCAGGGCTGCTGGTGCCTCCAAGGACGTGGCTGCACCGTGGGTTAGTAAAGAGCACCAGTAAATGTGTGGTTGGGACCGATGGGGACCACTACCTGGAAAACAAGGGAAATAGCTACAACTGTTGTCCTACCCCCTAGTCCCAGTTGTGGCTGCAAAACAGGCTATGACCCAAGCTCATGCTCAGAGCCACTGCTTCTGGAGATGGTTTCTTCAGGGCTGTCTGCCCACTATGGGATCCATGCCTTAAGGGGATCTGCTCCTCTGCTCAGCTATTTACTCTCCTGGATTTATCCTTTTCCTTCGGGATCCCAAGCTCTGCCAGGACTCCCCTGACCACCCTCCCCTGCTGACCTGCAGTTGAGCCACTCATCTGCACAAGAGATGGGTTTGGTCCCCTCCTGTGCTGACAGCATAAACCAAACCCCATTTATGGGGGTTCAGTTTTATTTCTTAGTGCTACAAGACAGGAAGGAAGGATGGCTCCATTTATCTACATAAAAAAAAGGAAAAATAAAGACAATGCTGAGCTTTGGCACTGTTACTAAATCACCATCAGCTGAAGTACTTAAGGGTAGAGTCATGGTTTTCAATGAAATGCTTTAATTCAAAACCAGTAATGCAAAGAATAAGGAGGATTTGGGGTCTAACTTCCCTTGCTGATTGATGTCATCACGGCAGTGCCTAGGAAATCTGGGGCTCAGTAAGGATGGACTGGTTCCTGTCATGCTGTTTGCAGTATGGACTCAACAGAAAGACTTGTTATCCCAGGAACTCTGCCACAGAGACCCCTAACCTGTTTCCTGCTAGGTAAGAAATTAGTGTTTGATCTGTAACCAGAAATCACTCGATAAAGGTCTTATTTTCCACCACTATTAGAAAGGCTGTTGCAACATTTCCCACTCTTTGAGATAGGTTTTTTGGAGGTACATGCCCTCTGTACCTGTTCCACTGCCAGCTTGGCTGCCATCTGTGCTCTTTCCTTTTGGGTTGGGACATTCCCAAATAGCAATGCAAATGGCTCAATTCTGCTGATTTTTTGTTCTTCCTCTACAGGTCCTTCCTGGATATTCTATAAAGGGGTTGGAGACACAGCAGGTATCAGAGGCAGTAGAAGATATGGTGGGTTTTACTTCTAAACCACCAAATCTGAGATATTCCCTAGAGGGTCAAGAGTTGGGATTAGGAGCATTTGGTCTCTAATTGAAGCTCAGTCTACAAGACAAAGCTTTTCTTTTTCAGTATAAGCCAAGGAGATAGTTTAACATTCTCATACAGGTATATATCACCAAAAATTAACCATCAGAGGAGGCCCTTTCCAGTTTACTCCATCATTTAGGAAGGGGGTTTTAAACAAGAGGTTGCTCTATCAAAGCAGTGAGCTCATGCTGGTGTAATGGTATCTGTGTAAATCCAGCAGTGTAACAGTGGCTGCAGCGATGAGCCCTTAGGCACTTAGCAAGGATTTGCCAAGGAGCCTAAGGGCTGATACATTCTTGAAACACAGTGGGATTTAGGTGCCTAAATGCATTAGGCTGCTTGGAAAATCCCAGCCTTTGAAGTTAAAATAGGCACTAGCCAAAAATAAGTGAAAAAAACTTAAAATAATAAATGTCAGACTAATACCACCATGAAGGTAGTGAGTGCTCCAAGCTTAGCACCTGAAACAAGGCAGGTAGAAGTGGCCACTGAAGGCAACCAAGAGGCTACACCAGCATGAGGGTTCAGAAAAGCTCCATCCCTGGTGTCTCCCATTCTATCAGGAATTGTAGTATGGCCCCTCCAAACCATTTCCACTTCTGATGCATATCTGCTTGTGTGGGAATGATCCAGGTCCTTTGGCTGGGGACGTCCACCTTGTGAGAGTGATGAGGAAAACATTAAAAATGGGTTTTTTTTCAGTTGAGAAGAATCTTAGGGCATTAAAAGTTGGAGAACTCATCTTCATTATTTCTCTTTAAAGTTAGTTATGAATTGAGAATGGCTCTGCTCATATTTCTCTTTTATTTGCTATCTCCCCAGGCTAAAGTGTTGTCTATTTATCTTACAGATTAGATTACTTTTTATGGGGTTCCTGCTATTATATTTCACCTCTAACTTTGTTAGTTTGTGTTTGCTATTAAATTATGTTGAATAAAATGGGTGGCTGAAGGACATTTTTCAGCTCCATCCTGAAATGAGGTTTTTAATCCTGTTTCTGGGTCTGCCCCTGTAGCCCAGCCCACGGGGACAGGATTGGGTACGTAAGAAGGGTAGCAGAGGAGTGTTTGTATCAACTCTAGGCTTTGCAGGGTGAAGCTGCAGGAGAATCGTGCCTGTAAAACCAGTCGGTTCATGTACAGTGATTTTGGAGGCATCTCTTTAGAAACAGGTTCTAATAATATTGACATCATCACAAGATAAGATCCAGGACTAGTTAAATCACAGCCTCGCAACTCACTGCTCCTTTGGGGATTAGAAGAAGTCGCTGAGCTGTCACTCTAAAGCTGATCATGGACTCGTTTAACTATGTCATCCCATAAGACAGCCCTTTCAATTATGTCAACCTGTCTGCTCTCCCTAGACTCTAATTTTAGAGCAGCAGTAGCTAATATTCTTGGAAAACTGATCCGCCTCCACAGATCTCTCCTCTCTGTCTGCTGCTGTTAACGGAGTATCCTGTGGGGAGATTGGACTGCTGCACTTCGCTTCCTGTAATAAACCTAATAAAAATAGGTACCATTAGGTTCCTTTGTGTGTGGTCTCTTTAAGACACTTATCTGAGCTATGTAATGGAGATGTCATGTCTCCTCCACAGAGAGATCTGGCAGCACCATAGGGTCATTGCAATAAAGATAAAATTCAGTTTTAAGAGCCTGGTACAAAATTATGAGCTGAAAAGCAGGACATTGGGATTGGAGTTCAGAGAACTGGGAAAGGCAAATGTGAGCTGGAGTCACCTGCATGTTAATGTCACAGCAGTGGCTCCGCAGCTGGAGCAACGAGCAGGATTCTGGTGCAGGAGGACCACAGGCAATGAGGTGGCCCTGGGGACACCAGGGACTGGAGACTTATCTGTGTCTTCTGGACAGTGCTGAGAGGAGCAAAGGGCAAAAGGCAGAGAGGTGGCTGGACCTGGCTGTCTTGGCCACGGGCATCTCTGTGCTGTGCTGCCTGTGATAACCCAGGGTGGTGGGAAGGGGACAGACTCTGCATCAAGAAAAAGGATGGAGCCACATCCCTGGTTCCTCATCCACATTGTGTCTGTAGTTGGCAGTGATGTTGGACAGTTGTTCCCCCACCATGCCATGAATGTTGCCCTGGCCTCACAGGCTGGCAGCACAGGAGAAAACTAAGTTGTCCTTAGGCTGTCTCATTTGGGGTTTCTATAATGTCAGCCATGGCATTGAAAAGCAGCATGGACTTCTTCCAGCCATGCAATTAGAGCTGCCCCTACAGAGGGGACAGGGAAGGTTTCTGAAGACCTTCTCCCTCTCACTTCTAGGCAGTGTGACAGTCCATTTGGCTGGGTCAAGTCTCCCTTTGCCATTGTTCCTCTGTGCTTGGCCTCTGCCAGGCTGGACTGGAGATGCTGGAGGCTGGTGGTGTTCAGGTTTGAGGCTGTCAGAGGATCTTCTTTTTTTCTGCAGAGAAATTCTAGATTTCTCCAAAATAATGACTCTTGGGTGCTCTGTTTGAAGGAGCAAACCTCCATGAAGCTGAGGAAGACTGTGGTCCTCTTCAGAGGTGCCTTATTCCTCCTTTAGGATGCAGTGGGGGTCCTAAGGCAGACCATGCTGGAGTGACGGGGTGGATGGTGATGTTTTACACCCCACAGGACCACCAAGAGGCAATCCTATGGACTGAAGGGAGAAGAAGGGAAGGATGGAGCAGAAGGACAGGACAAGGGAAAAAGCAATAGCCCTCCTCCCCAAAAAATCTAGAAAGAAATTAAAGGGATCACAGAACAGCAGAATAATCAGAGTTGGAAGGGACCCTTGAAGATCATCTAGTCCAAGTCCTAGCCCTGCACAGGACATCCCAAAGAATCACACCATGTGCCTGAGAGTGTTGTCCAAACCTCTCTTGAGCTCTGTCAGGCTTGGTGCTGTGACCACTGCCCTGAGGAGCTGTTCCAGTGCCCAAACACCCTGCGGGGGAAGAACCATTTTCTAATATGAATGGAGAGGAAAGAGAGTCCATGCAGAGATGAGGGAGGGAGGTGACCTCCATCCACCCCACCCAGTGTCCCCACTCTGCTGGTGAAGGGGCCAGGTCTTCCCTTTGCAGATCATGTTATATAAAGCTAACACACCACAGGCTGCCAGGGAACGGTACCTCCCTCAGACTCCAGCAAGTTAGTTACACATAGCTTTCCTTTCATAAATCCATGTTGGCTGCCCCTAATCAAATTCTGCTTCTCAAGCAATTTCCCTTGCTAATTCCTCCCGAATCAGCCCTAACCCACCTATCCCCCTTGTCGCTAAGCTAGCCAGGCTCTAATCACACACTGCTCCATGTGATCCTTTCCCAAGTAATGCAGGGTTCGGCACTTTCCTCTGGTTCTCAGCAGCCTAACCTGTCAGGAGCAACCTTCTAAAAATATCACTAAAGACCTCAGCTAATTTCTAATCCTCGTTTCTATTAAGATGACTGCCTGTACTATGTGGGTTTCCAGACTTGGGATTTACAGTCTTCCTTAAGAGCATCTAATCTGCAGAGCCATTTCTGTTGTTATCCATACGTAAACTCCTCCCTTCCCCACCATAAAATGTGATCCCTTTGGCAGCAGCTCTCCAGTCTGCAGGGCAGCATGAGCCAGCCAGTGAAGACACTAGCCTATTCCTCTCTGCTTAGCTTACCCTGCTGCTTTTTGGGAGCCTTTCTGGGGAGATCATTGGGGTCCTACTCCTCTCAGGCACTGGGTAGGTGCTTTGTCTGAAAAAAATCAGCCTGTGAGCTCAGCAGGACATGTGATTTCCTTTGCACTTCCCAAGATTTTGAGTGTTGTGTAAATAATGTAATGGAGCTGGTGTATAGTGGTATAATGAAGCAAAGCTCTTGAAGTACCTTAGATAAATGGACTTGCTGTTACTGTTTGTATTCGGATATTTTTTGCTGTTTCCTCCTCCTTTGCAACACTCAGCTGTCTCCAGCTGTGAGAATCAGCCAAGCCAGAAGAACAAGTGAAGTGGGGGAGAATGCCATGCTCCGGCTGTCCCTTGCCACCCTGGCACACACCAGGCAGCTGGTTCAGCTCAGGCAAAGAAAATCCTTTCAATCACATGCCACTGGCCAAAGGACCCTGGTGGAAGATGCTGCATGACTATATTGTCAAGTACCAGGCATGCCTGTGTGCCAGGAGGAGTACTAAAGGAGAACTAAAGCTCTCCCTGGGCTTGAGACCACCAGGGTTTGCATCAAACTGGACTCAAGAGGCAGATTCTGCCACTAGGATGGGATCATCAGCAGATGAACAGTGTGATGTCTGATGGAAATACCTACCACTGCTGCAGAATGCTCTTCCAGGACACAGCTGGACAATGGTGGCTCTTACACATTCACATCAGGGTCAGTCTGATTCCTTCAGCTGCTGCTTATACGGACACAGGGAGAAGAAACTACATAACGCAAAGGACAACATTGCTTGGAAGGCAGATGGCCAGGGAAACTTTTACACATTTTTTACTGTGAGGGTGGTGAGAGACTGGCACAGGTTTCCCAGAGAGGCTGTGGCTGCCCCAACCCTGGCAGTGTTCACAGCCAGGTTGGCTAAAGCCTTGAGCAACCTGCTCTGGTGGGAGGTGTCCCTGCCCAGGGCAGGGGGTTGGGGCTGGATGATCTCTAAGCTCCACTCCAATCCCTTAACATACTATGATACTAGGATACTATGAGGAGGGTTGGCTGTAAGCTGGCACACACAGCAGGAAACACATAAATGCCACGTGGCCAGGTGACGTGGAAGACAGAGGAGGGACACAATGCCATTCCCAGAGTTTGACAGCACACACTGACCTTTGCAGTCAGTCAGCACATGCATTCCCACAGCTCCCCTTTGGCCTCATGGCTCCACTCTGCATGAGTCATGGACTACAGGAGTGAGTCAGGTGTTTTCTGGGAAGAGCAGGGGCAGTACAACATTTTGTCATTTCTCAGTCCCATAACAAATGTCATGAAATCAGTAGTCCTCATCTCCCTCATGCAAAGTCAGTATTGTTACATACCTTCAAAGATCAACATTTCTAAACTACACCGTGACCTCAAAGTGCCTTGTCAAGGTGAGATAAACATTCAAAAACAGAGACCAACTGGGAAGGTTTTTATTTGTTTGACTTGTGCAAACTCCTAGCTGCAGCTGAGGCTTGTCCACCCAAACTAGGTAGCCCATGTTGAAATCCTGCAGCAGGGCCCTGAGCATCAGCCTGCTGGGATGAAAACACCCACTCTCACTGAGCTCTCTGGATTTATTTGTTTGGAAGTAACATAAGCTAAACATTGCAAACCAGAGGGATGGTGCAGCAGCTGAAGTCTTGATAAAAAAAATAAATTTAAATGGAAGAGGCAAAGGGCTGAGGCATTCCAGTGATCTCTGGAGCAAACCAATCCAACATGGGCTTTTCTGGGGCACTCTCCCACGTGTCCTTATTTCAGACATGTCCCACAGCCAGGGCAGTTCTGTGCTTTCATCCCTTTGAGTGCTTGTACAACAGGGAATTCACAGCGGTGGGAATGCTTGTGTCATGTGGACATGATTCCCTGGGGAAGCTGGTGAGTCCTTGTCTTCATCACCACCCTCTCTCACTCCCACACTGAAGTCAGAATCACAGAACCACTCAGGCTGGAAGAGTCCACAGTGGGTCATCTGGCCCAACCTCCCTTTTCAGGCAGGGTCATCCTAGAGCACATGGCTCAGGATGTGTCCAGATGGTTCTTGAATATCTCCAGTGAGGGAGAATCCACAACCTCTCTGGGCAATCTGTTCCAGCACTCACTCACTCACTCACTCATCTCCATGACCTGCTGTCTTCCCTTCCTATTCCCCCATCCCAATGCCCATCCTCATCCTCATCCCCATCTCCATCTTCACCCCTATCTCCACCTTCATCCCCATCCCCACTCCTATGCCTATGCTCATGTTCATCCTCATCTCCACCTTTATCCCCATTCCATTCCCATCCCCATCCCCACCCCTATACCTATGCTCATGTCCATCTCCATCTTCATCTCCATCTCCACCTTCATCTCCATCCCATTCCCATCCCCACCCCTATACCTATCCTCATGCCCATGCCTATCTCCATCTCCACCTTCATCCCCATCCCATTTCCATCGCCATCCCCATCCCATTTCCATCCCCACCCCTATCTCCGCCCTCATCTCGCCCTCATCTCATCCTCATCCCCATCCCCACCTCCATCCCATTGCCATCCCTATCCCCATCCCCACCCCTATCTCTGCCTTCATCCTCATCCCATCCTCATCCCATCCCCATCCCCATCCCATCCCCATCCCATCCTATCCTATCCCCACCCCAATGCCTATGCTCATGTCCATCTTCATCT
>NW_008679341.1:0-6933 GCF_000695815.1 Acanthisitta chloris | reverse complement strand
GTTTTGTTCTTTTATCTATTAATCTGTTAAGGGATGTTTATTGAAAAATAAAGTTTTTAAAATGTTGCTTTTAAAGAGCTTCACTTTTGAAAGTTCTTTAGAAGTTACTTTAAAGAATAAAGTTCTTTAAAAGTTGCTTTTGAGGCTGGGCTTTGGGTTTGTACTTTGGCTCTTAGCTCCTGACTAGTGACTCACTAAAGTTTCTGCATTTGAGGAGCGCCTGAGGTGCTTATGGTTTGTGTTTCACTGTGGATAAAAAAAGGGAAAACTTATCACTCTTGCTTTTTTAGTTTAAGTACTTGTGAAAGATGGCATGCTCTCTCTAGAATCATAGAATCAAAGTGTGTTAAGGGGCTGGAATGGAGCTTAGAGATCATCTAGTCCCAACCCCCTGCCCTGGGCAGGGACACCTCCCACCAGAGCAGGTTGCTCAAGGCTTTAGCCAACCTGGCTGTGAACACTGCCAGGGTTGGGGCAGCCACAGCCTCCCTGGGCAACCTGGGACAGTGTCTCACCACCCTCACAGGGAAAACCTTCTTCCTGATATCTAACCTAAATTTCTCCTCTTTCAATCTGAATCCATTACTCCTTGTTCTGTCACAGCAGTTCCTAACCAAGAGTCCTTCTGCAAGTTCCCTGGAGCCCCTTCAGCTCCTGGCAGGTTGCTCTGAGGTCTCCACACAACCTTCTCTTCTCCAGGCTGAACAGCCCCAACTCTCTCAGCCTGTCTTTGTAGGGGAGATGCTCCAGTCCTCTTATCAACTTTTAAAGATAGTTGGACTAGACAAAAACTATTTCATTTAGAATTAATTTGTAGTGTTCTGTGAGTGCCCTTAGAGCTGGCAGCTTTGCTCTATGAAAATCTCTTTTCTGTTGTCATTCTTCTCCCAGATTTCCTTCCTCTGAAATGTGATGCATGTGCGGAAGTCTTCTGTAAAGATCACATCCGTTATGATGACCACAGGTGCAGCTCAGCCTACAAGAAAGTAAGTTCCTGTACATGAGACAGTAGTTCACCCTGCAGAATTGCCAAGTCATATATAAGGACTGCTCTGAACCTAGATCTATGATTTCAGTAAAGACAGATGAGAGAACCACAAGATGTGAGGTAATGATATAGCTGAATTGCAAATACATAGAAACGTGACACTTCAGAGGTCAGTACTGCTAGATTCTAGTTTGTTTCACTTCCCCTCTGTCCTCCCAGAGTGGAGTGCTTGATATTTTAAGTAATGTATTGTGACTTAAAGGACTTGGACTGTAGAAAGTTTTAAGTTGTAGGAAGCAAACATGAAACTACAGAAGAAATAAATAGAACAAGTGGGGCCAAACTTTGGCCTAGACTTGGGCTTTGGAGTGTCAAAAAGCTGTAATTTCTGAAAACTCAGAGGATATTTAAAGTCAACTTACCAAATATGTGGCTACAAATTGATTTGACAAAGCATGTCTGACAGTTTTGGATAATGATTTGCCATTACCTTTGTGAAGTGTATCTTCAAAAATAAGATACACTTAGTATTTATGAGTAAATTAGTAATTGTGAACATGAAATACAAATACACTTCTGTCACCCACAGGTAAGAGAAGGGCAAGGACAGAAAAATAATTGAGCTGGGCTTGAAGTCTTTTTCAACAAAAATGATTCTGTGATTCTAATCTGTGTGGTCTGTTCTCAGAATGTGCAGGTCCCAGTGTGCCCACTCTGTAATGCTCCTATCCCAGTGCAGAAGGGGGAAATACCAGATGTTGTTGTTGGGGCCCACATGGATAAGGACTGCAAATACAATCCAGCACAGCAAAAGCAGAGGGTAAGGAAACTGCTGTTGAAGTGTGAACTGCCTTCCTAATGCTTATGAAGTTAGGTCTTCTGACAGCAGAATGTGTAGAGGTTTGCTCGGTGTCATCTGAATTCTAAGGACACTTCAAGCTTCAGCTTGGTCATTGCTTGGGAAGCTGCTCACAGAAAGGAAGCATTGCCAACTGTCTGTCCTCTGTTATTTAGATCTTCACAAACAAATGCTTAAAGCCAGGCTGCAAAAGGAAAGAGATGATGAAAGTACTGTGTGAACAGTGTGGTGGCAACTTCTGCATCAAACATCGGCACCCTCTGGATCACGACTGTAAGGGGAGGAGCCACCCCAGCTCCAAGGCAGGGTAAGTATTTATGGTGCTTCAGCTCAGGCTGAGATTTCAGAGCTGCTGTCAGGGCATGGAGGGGAGCTTGGACAGATAGGGAGTTCTGTAAACTACTGGTCTCATCAATAAAATAGCCACTACTTCCTCTTTGTATCACAGGCTTAATTCCTGTGAGCCAAGAGAAAAGCTTGTCAAATGCTTTCCAAAAATTCTTTCAAGCTTAACCTGCATCACTGCCTCCTAAGTGAGAACAGGCAGTAGCCACCTTAAGTCCCCTTTGGAGTCTAGATCCAAATACAATGGGTATAAATTGAAAGAGGGGAAATTTAGGTTAGATATCAGGAAGAAGTCTTCCCTGTGAGGATGGTGAGACACTGGCACAGGCTGCCCAGGGAGGCTGTGGCTGCCCCAACCCTGGCAGTGTTCACAGCCAGGTTGGCTAAAGCCTTGAGCAACCTGCTCTGGTGGGAGGTGTCCCTGCCCAGGGTGGGAGGTTGGGCTCTGAGGTCCATTCCAGCCCCTTAACATACTAGAATCCAAAGCTCTGCCCAACACCTTGAAGTAATCAAGAACAAGCCAAGTTCAACTTCATTTTAATAAAAACCTGTCTCTTACAGGCAGATGCACCTTCACTGTTCTGTGCAATAGGGCTGTGAGACTCGTGTGACAGATGCAGGTGATTAAACTGGATGGAAGAGTGAAACTACAGGCAGAGTGTAGAGGTGCTGAGCCTGGTTGTGTTTGTTTGTAGGTATGCAGCAATGATGAGAGCCTCTCACAACGCCTTCCAGTCCCCAGGAGCAATTGGAGTGCCATCTAATGGGAATCTTCAGCACAACAGGTATCAGAAGGGGAAAAGACAAATAGTGCTTAAATGTTCTGACAGAACAAGTAAATCTCTATTTCTCCATACTGTAACGATTAAAGTAGTTATATAGACATCAAATTGTTGTAACTGCAGGTTGGTCTTCCACCTGCACAGTGTGAAGCTTGGCCAAGTGTTGGGAAAATGGTCTATCACCAGAGTGCTGAGAAAGCATAGAAAGCATCTGAATTGAACTAATTGGCCCAAGCCCTTCCCTGCCATGTTGATTCTCCTGGTGACTGAAAGTTAGTCTTGTAACTCTTACAGTGCATTCTTATGTCTTTCAGGTGCAGATGACAGAGGCTCTTCACATCAGGATCAAACTTCTGTCTACTTTTCAAGTGAATATTTTCTCTAACTCTTGAAAATTTTTCGTGCGCTTAACTTATTTTTGTATCATCATGTCTTATGCATTCAATAAACTGCTACCTTTTCCAAGCCAATGTGATTTGCTCCTGTATTAGGAATAAGAACTTTAATACTATGAAAAACTTTTGGTGGAGCAAACTGGGGAATAGTGGTAGGAAGATTAAAATGACTATGAAACAGGCACTATAGATCATGCAAAGTCTGAATCATGAGTCTCCCAAAGTGAAAATCTGAAATACAAGCTACTGTCCTATGTCTCAATCCTTTTGGAAGTGAACTGGCACACAGTGCAGTGTTCTGTGTGACAAGCAACATCAACATGAACCAGGTTTCATGTTAGCTGCCTCTTGGTTACTGAATGTCACTGGAAGTACTTGATTTATAATCCATACCTAGTTTTTCTAGGCTCTGCCTGAACAATTCTTTGAATGCTCACAGAGACATGTGCAGCAGAATTTTCATCATTTATTGCCCCTTAGACAGAAACCTAGATTTGGAGTTGTGTATTTTGCAGCTGAGGGAAAAAAGGAAGGCAAAGAAAGTAGCATTAATTGTCTCATGTAATGAGAGTGAGGCCAAAATGCAGCATTGTCTAGGGAGGCTATTCTTGCTGTCTTCCTGAAAAGCTCAAACAAATGAAGTCATAACAGATAATGCTCCATCTATTATCCTGATCAGCTATCCTGGCTCTTTAAAACTGCATGAATATCCAGCTGCTTAGCTTGAGGCCTGAAATATTGTAGGTTGATGAAAGGGAAATGTGCTGTTAATGAACAATGCTAATTCCCCAGCTGGGATCTAAGGAGACCTCTTATCCAGCTAATTGTGAGAAAAATGCCAAGGCTTACTGATGATGTCAGGGGGTCAAGACCTCAATTTCATGTGTCATTGGAGCCATTCCTCTGCATGCTGGGGCTGCTGGGCTGGAGTGGTGGCTTAGGACTAACTGGAGGGTAATTGCAGTGCCTTCAATCCCCTGCAGCTATGAGTGCCCCAACGTTGTTCTGCTGAGGTGGGAGGATGAGCAGTTTGCAGAGCAGAGGATGCAGAGTTCTTTGACCTGGGCAAAATCATCTTTGATGATGTTGTAAAAGACCTAAGCATAAATGCAGTAAATGCTTTATACAACCTTGAGAGGTGCTGCATTTGTGTAGAGAGTATTGTGTGTCTCTTCTTTCTCTTTGAACAGGCTGAATCCTTGGAGTACATATGCTGCCTGAGGAGGAAATGCAGATTTATGCTCCTTCACAGGGATAGAATGTAAACAATCAACACCTGGAGCTGTAGGCCTTTCATAAGAAAGGACAGGTGTAATTTCTGGCCAACGCAGGACAAATATCTGTAGTATCTCATATTGTTTGATCTAAGGTCATTTCTTATCCTGGAGAAGTCTTTGGAGAAGATCAGAGCTAGTTTGCCAAACTGAATAGGTATTGTAGGTATGAATTACCACTGTTACATAAAATTAGATTATATGGAATGAACCACAGTGTCAAGACTCTGCTTTGAGAGTATCTGTAATACTGTGTTTAACCACAGGATGTCACAATAGGATATGCAATAAAACAATATCCTAGGAAGTCTAAACATAGAAAACATTTTCCCTTATTCACGCTGGAGCAAAAGCTTAAATTATAACTTTAATTTTAGATACCACAACCTACTGTTTATCTTGTGTGCTCTAATTCCATAGCTCAGCCCTGACACATTGCTACAGAACTATGATTTTATAGTCTTTCTGTGTAATTTATAACGGGTTCTGCATGCCCAAATAGTGCCATGCACCCCTCTGGTGGTGTGGGAAGGGGCTTCCAGGGGAAAGCAGCAGCAGGTGCTGACCATGGTGTGAGGATATGGACAGAGTTAAGGGACTCTGCCCAGCCTAGCAGTGATGAGAAAGGCAGGAACAGGATAGCTGTGGCATGGGGAGGAAGTGGAAGGGCAAGAATTGATATGGTTTAGGGGTTACAGCAGTGATAGACTAATGGTTGGACTTGAACTTAGAGGTCCCCTCCAACCTTGATGATTCTATGAATGGCAGGAGGTGTGACCCTGGTTTGCACAGGAGAAGGATGCAGAGCTGTGAAGTGTTACCTCTTACCATCAGTGCATGTAATGGTACAGGGAGTTGTTGCCACTGTCATCTGCTACCACAGCCAACATCTCAGCTGCTACTGGAATCCAAGCAAAGGGAAACAAAACTCCTGTTTCAGGTTGTCATGAATGAAGATGAGACTAGATGTGACACTTAGTGCCGTGGTCGGGTTGGCCTCAATGATCCTTGAGGTTTCTTCCAACCCAGTTGATTCTATGATTGAAATGCTTCATCTGTGTGTGAATTTGTGGTAAATATTCTGGCCCTTAAAATACCAAGGGGAAATGGAAATGTTGTGCATGTGGTATTTATAGAAAATGAAAACATGGAAAACAATTTGCTTCCTGGAAACCTCCCCAGAATGTTTTCTCATCCCCTCAAACCACACCATCCACCTCTTCCCACACATTCCCTCAGACCTGATCGGGACAAAGGTGATGCTGCCTCAGACATGGAGCCTTTGGGATCTGCAGGCTGAAAGGCATCACACTGTTCTCCGCAGAGCCACAGCTCACTGTGTCAGCAGCTGCTGTGCCAGCAGGTGGGAGCTGCCAGGCCTGGGGATCCCTGTCCCTGTTTGATGTCTTTGGTAACCAGTGACAAAACCTGAGGGAATGGCAAAGAGTTATGTCAGGGGAGGGTTAGGTTAGATACTAGGGAAAGGTTCTTCCCCCAGAGGGTGTTCGGATGCTCAAACAGCTCCCCAGGGCAGTGGTCACAGCCCCAAGCCTGACAGACCTCAAGAAACGCTTGGAAAATGCTCTCAGGCACAGAGTGGGATTTTGGGATGTCCTATGACAGGAGTTGGACTGATCACATACTCAGAATCAACCGGGTTGGAAAAGACCTTCAAGATCATCAAGTCCAACCCTACTGTGGTCACTAGACCATGGCACTAAGTGATCCAGCCTTGTATTGAAAACCTCCAGGGATGGTGAACCCACCACTTCCCTGGGCAGCACATTCCAATGCCTGATCACTCTCCCTGTAAAAATTCTCTTCCTAATATCCAACCTAACCCTCCCCTGGCAGA
The DNA here is from genome assembly GCF_000695815.1 of Acanthisitta chloris. NCBI lineage: Eukaryota > Metazoa > Chordata > Aves > Passeriformes > Acanthisittidae > Acanthisitta > Acanthisitta chloris. The sequence continues at coordinate 435 of NW_008679341.1, read as the reverse complement.
GCTTGAGTCTGTCCCCTCTTGTCCTGCTGCTGGTTGCCTGGGAGAAGAGACCAACCCCCACCTGACTCCAACCTCCTGTCAGGGAGTTGCACTCCAACCTCCTTTCAGGGAGTTGTAGAGGGTGATAAGGTCCCCCCTGAGCCTCCTCTTCTCAAGGCAAACCCCCCCCAGCTCCCTCAGCCTCTCCTCATAGCACTTGTGCTCGAGTCCCTTCCCCAGCCTCGTTGCTCTTCTCTGGACCCTAATCTGATGATCCCTAGGGGTCCATTCCAGCTCAGGATATCGTGTGATTCTGTCAGGGCATAGGTGGATCCCTGTCAGGGCGCGGGTGAGTCGCGCCAGACTGCGCGGATCCCTGTGGCCCAGGCGGCTCCCGGTACCGGGAACGCCGCTGGAAAGGGACGCGCCAGTCACATCTCCCGCCCCACGCGGGCG
>NW_008679340.1:0-223 GCF_000695815.1 Acanthisitta chloris | reverse complement strand
CCAGGACCCCTCGAAGACCCTCCAGAGACCCCCAGGACTCCTCAGAGCCACCCAGGACCCATCAGAGACCCTCCAAGAGACACCCAGGACCCCTCAGAGACACCCAGGACCCCTCGAATACCCTCCAAAGTACCCCCAGGACTCCTAAGAGCCACCCAGGAGCCCTCAAAGACCCCTCAGAGCCACCCAGGACCCTCCTAGGACCCCTCAAAGACCCTCCAGA
>NW_008679339.1:38796-41254 GCF_000695815.1 Acanthisitta chloris | reverse complement strand
TGCCCATGGCAGGGAGTTGGAACTGGAGGATCTCTAAGATCACTTCCAGCCCAAAGCAGTTTGGAGCTCTGTGCTGTCTGTCTCTTCATCTCTCTGCTGCCCACTGAAGATCAATTCTGTGCAGGTGTGATTAGAATGGAAGAAAAGAGCTACCACTGCTTAATGTCTGCAGTTGCCACCTGGAGAACTCTGGGAATGCTGTCAGCAGCCCAGGGGACCTGCTCGTTTGCTCTTCTCAGCACTCTGCCATCAGCAGCACCTCGGAGGTGCTCTGCATGCAGATGGAGCTTTGTTAAGCACAGGCAGGACCACAGAGAGACGAAACGCTCTATCAGAATAAGGATAGGGTTATTGTTTTCCCTCAGTAAAATGTATGTGTTTTAAAGCACAGCTGAGCTCCCAAGGATAGGCTTTAATCCCTGGATGGCATTTGAAAGTGTGGTAGGAGTAGGATAGAAGCTCTGATGGAAGTGAAAGAGAGCAAAGCTGAACCTGCACTTCTGAAAGTGTCCCTCTCTGTGCCCTGCTCCCCTCTGGTTGACTGCTTGGTAATGCCATATTAATCTGTGAGGAGAGGGGTTGGGAGGATCCATCTCCAGTGCTTGTGAAAGAATATTGTTTAACTTCTTTCCCCTGTAGACTTCTTATGCAGTTGGATTGAGAAGCAGCCTTGTTTGTGCACTGCCATGGGTAACCACTGCTTTCCTCTACTTCCCTTGCTGCTGAAGCCACCAGGATTTGAGGGTGGAGATTTTGGGAACAGGAGATGGTGTGAATACCCTCACAAGGTGAAACCTAAGTGCAGTTTTGAGTCCTCAGGATGAGTTTCACCATTTTGCTTCATGGAGGAGCCATGAAATAAGTTGTAGCTTTCTGGCTGTGGTTCCAAGGTCACTTTTTTGCTGCTTCTCCATTTTCTTCTTTCCTGTAGACCCTTGGTGTTCCCCAGTGTGTGAAACTTCTCTATGTGTACATAGCTAAGTGTGTTTGTGACTTGAAGGGTTTAGTTTTTCACGAAGGCAATGTGCTGCTACTGCAAAGCTGTTCGACTGATTGTCCTAACTGAAGGCACCAGAGGAATTTTTAAGGAGTTTGTGCTATCTTGAAAGAAAATTCCTACAACCGTATGAACAACCAGTGTGTCCTGAGTGCCATGGTAAACTGCATGGTCCCTTTCACCTAGTCTATGGTAGAGACCTGGCAGAGCTCTAATTCACAGGTAGCTTCTTACTGCTGCTTGCTTATGGTTTCTCTCTGAAGTGATGACCTCCCCTGTCAGAGGAGGATCTCAGACTGGCCCTTTTGAAGCCCCCAAGTGTCACTGATCCTCCACACTGGTGCACCCAGGAGATCTGCTAGGCGCAGTGTGTTCAGTTCATCTGTTTGCTGAAGTGTAGGTTCTCTTTGCTGCTCTGTGAATTATTGCATTGCTTAGGCCACATGATTCTGTCACTGCACTTTGGCAGTGCTGAAGGGCTGCATTGGGTATTTTATTTTTGTTTGGTAGAAAAATCTGTTCCTTTCTTTGGCAGATACTTATCTTGTTAATTCATGAAGGTGACTGTGGTTTTCCTCATCTGTAATTGCATCCTCATGGTAATTTTTTAACTTCTTTCCCCTTGTTCTGCAGTTGGATGGAGAAGCAGTTTGTGCATTGCCATGGGTGACCACTGCTTTCCTGTACTCCCCTAGCTGCTGAAGCCACCAGGATTTGGAGATGGAGGCTTTACTGGAAGGAATGCAAAGGAATGGGCCAGGGAGGTATGTATGGAGCTGTGCACACCAGTCACTCCTCATCACTGGAGTGTTAACCTCCCCTCTCAGTCAGCATGGATCCTCTGGGGTCAGTGTGCAGTGCCTTCAGCTGGTGCAGAACCAAAGTCACTGGGTGAGCTTTGCCACAGTCCCTGGTCAGGTGTTGCAGTGTTGATTGTTAGAAATTTAGTTTTATCTCTTCCTGAAAACCTTTTGCCTGTTTCTTTGTTGTTGTTTATAGCGCTTCATTTCTTGTGAATAAATAGTTATTTTGTAACAGCCTTGCAAGGTTAATGAGATGTGACTTTGCTATCTGATTTCATTGAAAACATGTGATTATTTCCTGTGGTGTTGGAACTGCAGAGTCCCATCCAGCTCTGAGGAATCCTTAATGCTCTGTCTGAGGTGAAAGGATCTAGACTTTTTGATCCCTGAGAGAGACTGTGGTGACAACAGAGGAACAGAATGTTTTATGTGTTAAACAAGCGTGAAGCAAAAGTCACTGATGCCATTTTCCTAGTCATCCTTGAGAATGTGACTCAGATTTATTGAATTCCAGGTCTTCTGCAGAGAACTAGTTGCAGAATTCAAGTTTAGACTCAGCTTCGTATTAGCAGATGCCGTGAAGGGAATGTTCCTGCTCTGCATAATAGCTGTTAATTTTTGGGTAACTCACAGGACAGGGTGAACTTCAGCTGTGACT
>NW_008679339.1:34716-38779 GCF_000695815.1 Acanthisitta chloris | reverse complement strand
CTATAGAAAACTGCCAAGTGCTGAAGTGTGTGTCTGCCCTGGGGAAACAGAGAAATTTCTATCCCTTAACCTATTGATTTCCATTTCTTTTCAGTTCTTCCCGTTTGACAGGCAAATTAAAAGGGTAAAGATCATTATGGAGTTCACCACCCTCTAGGGCTGTGTCTTGCAAGCCTTAATATTGTCCCTGGCTTAGCAGCTTGGGAAGTTTGAGAGGAGTTAGTGGAATTGGCTCAGTAATTACTGCACCAAATTAGAAGTCAGGCGTCGCTAGGGACCGCGCTCTCCTGGCGCCTGTGAGGGCTTGAGTCTTCATTATCATCCTGTCATCCAGCCCCCTCTGCTCCCAGCTCTGTCTGCATTCGTGATAAACTCCTGTTTTCAGGAGCTGATAGCTTGGCTGTAAGATTCTTCTGGTGACTGAAACTTGGTATAAAATGCCTCTGCCTGGAGAGCAATCAAGGCAAATACAAAACAGGGGTAAAACGTGCTCTGGTAATGCCTAGTATTGAGACAAAGGGATGAATGCCTAAGTGTGAAGGGATATGGTTTAGTGGGTGTGGGTGGGACTAGGACAAAGGTTGGACCTGCTGGTCTTGGAGGTCTTTTCCAGCCTGAATGATTCTGTGACTCTGTTTCTCTGCAAGCTGATTGGTAAAGAGTTGGGAGCTCTGCGGGTGCAGAGTTGGTGCTTGGGGCAAGTCGGTGTGTTCTGCTGCCTTGGTGGGTTTGGGACACAGGACCCATGTTGAGTGGTACCTGCTCTGTAATTCCAAGCCCTTTCCCTTCCAGTGGTGGGTTCCTGACATCCTGTGAGGCTGAGCTGCAGGAGCTAATGAAGCAGATCGACATTATGGTGGCTCACAAGAAATCCGAGTGGGAGGGACAGACACAGGCCCTGGAAGCTTGCCTGAGTGCTCGGGAGCAGGAGCTTTCCTCTGCCAGGGCTGCTCTGCAGGAAAAGCATAAGGAGGTACCTCCATTTCATCCTGTTTTCTGACTGGAGTCAACCAGTGTGTTTTACCTGTTAGGAAATCAGGAATTGAACTTAGAAAGGAGCCTTTTGGAGCAAGGTGTCCAGTTGATAGTTCTGTCAAAGTGAGGTGATCAGCTCCCTCAGGGTTGGTGGAAGTCCACAGCTTGACCTGTCAGGAGATTTCAGAGATCCAGCAGTAATGGGACAGCCCTGCAGTCATTGCTAGAAAAACCATTTGGTGTGTGAGCTGCACCAAGATACTGCTGGGAGATTCTCCAGGGGCTGCTTTCTGCAGCTCAGGTTTTGTAGCCTTCAATGAAAGGCCTGGAGGAAGTGCAAAATATTCCCATATTGGCAGAGAAGTATCAGTAAGTGAAGCTGTTGCACAGGACCATAAACTTTGCCTTGTGTGAATGAACTGATGTATCTCTCTCTGGTTTAGGGGAATCCATCAGGAGCTGGGGTGGCTGTATCTGAAGGTCTGGCCACACTGACATGTTCTGGAAGTGTTTAAGGCTTGTCCTTATATCTGCTGCAGCCTGTCTTTTGGCAGACTCTGCCCTGCAAATTATATTTTGGCAGCTTTCTGATGCAGTGCTTTGACTTCCTGGGTCAGAAGCCATCTGATAACTGCACCAGCAGCTGGGTTGTTTTGAGTGCCTGTTAAATTATGCTGCACTCCCAAAATTAACCACATGCTGCTGTAGCTTGTCGTCATTTGGTGTAGGACCTAGTGAAATAAAGAGCAGCAGTGGGTTAAGGACTCTAGTTTCTTGTTAGTACAGCCACATGTTTCTTCTGTTCTGCACCACAAGTTTGGAAACTAATGCCTTTGATTAAATCTGGAGTTGAGCCACAAGGTTTCCACTTGCAAGAAAGGTGATTTTTATCATAAAGGTTATCAATTGTGTTTTCTCAATACATTTGAAATGTTTCTTACCACCAAAAGCGAACATGGGTTTCAAAACTGAGCTGGCAAGTGTGGTTGAGGTCACTACTGAAGTACATTCATGGTGTTGGTTTGCTCATACGAATTTTCTGTGGTGATTTATTTCCATTTTCATTTGTGGGCTTGCTGTCCTTTGGACCTGGGCTGTGAATGGGAAAAAAAAACTTCCCTTGCAGAGGGAAGTTTTCTCAGTGAATTCCAAAGCCTCATTTCTTTCTTTCTCCCTCATTTGGAATCTGCTTTACCTGAGCCTTGCAAGACAATGACATGGCCAACTTTTCTCTTGGTAGATAGCTTGACATCATAATGCATATTTGTGAAGAATTTGATGACAGTACTGGGTAGAAACAGCTTTTTTGGCACAAACCAAACCTGTCAGTTCATCCCCCAAACTGACAGCCAGAAACTGGCTCAGAACAAGAGGCCAGAACAGAAACAGTTCTGGCCTCAGCCTAGCAGAAATTCAGGCAGAGACTCAGTCTGATTCCTAGGGAGTGACCCCACTGAAATGTCCCAGTAGCTGCTGACAAGAAAGTCTACTTCTGTTGTGTTTATTTGCTTTTTAACACTTCTTTCAGGTTTGCATGTTGCGTAGCCAGGTCGAAGATGTGGAGAAATCCAAGCAGGACATGGTTAGAGAGTATGAGCAGCAGCTGAAGAATTTCCAAGAGGAGGTGAGTTGCAAGCAGAGCAGTGTGGTGTTTAGTTCCCTGTTGATGTACCATGTGACAGGTGAAATACTTTGTGTCATTGCTTTTGTTTAAATGCTTTTGTTTAAACTTCCATTCTCTTAATGTTTATGATCTCACAAAAAAAAGAGCATTGAGTGTAGACGAAGTAATGTTTTCATGGTTCATTTGGCCTGTTTTTTGTGCTTCAGAGGAGCTTAGGGGTGAGCAGAGAACTGTTGGAGTAGAAATGTGGAGTTGATGAATTGTTGCAGGTTTCTTGTGTTGAAGACACACAGAAGTTTGCTGCAAAAATGTCCTGTGTCTGCCCATCCCAGTCAGCACAGTGCTGGTTCTGGAGTTGCCATGGGTACAGGTAGCAGCAGTTTGCTCCTGCAGCATGTCAGAAATTCAGAGAGGGTGGAGGTGTCCCTGGCCTGGCTTGTGTGAGATCCAGAAGTGACAGTGGTATGTCCTCTCATCTCTTTGCTTCCATTGACTCCCATTTTGTTGGGAAGGATTTTGTCCTCTCAAGGTGTAGTAGTCTTAATACACTGAAGTAAAGCTTGACATACTTGAGAAAATACTGTTTGAAAATCATGTCAGAGCTTTCATCTCAAAGCTGCTTGCTCACCACGAGGTGGTACCTGTCCTGCAGGTGGTATAACAGCATTCCAGGCTCACCCCTGAACTCTCTGCCTGTCTCCACTTGCCTGCCAGTAGCAGGGAGTTAACTGGCACGAGCAGCTCGTAGAGAACTGACCTGTTTTCTCTGGAGGGTTGGGCCTAGTTCCTGCTCACTGTAAGCCATAAGTGAAATTAATTTGGTAGTCTCTACTCTAATGACAGAAGACATCTGTCCTCATTTAAAACTCCTCACTATTCCGTATGACTAACAGTCTTCATTCACTGGCTGTTCCCACTGGAGCTGTGGATAAGCTGCAAAGCAAAGCTGAGGTGCATTGGCAGCTCTGCCTAAATTGCTAAGGCTGAACACAGCATGTGTGTTGTGGCCTAAATTGCAGTGTGTGGGTACTTCACCCACACAATATTAATGCTGATGATGTTGAGCTCCAATATTCCTCAGTCTTCTGTTCCTAGTACTGTTTGGGGAAATTATTTCTGTCTCTGTTTACCACCATTTTCCACTGCAGTTACAGGTACAGTGTCTTAACTCACTGAGACTGTTGAAAGAATAAACCTCTTATCTCTTGATGTGTTTGGCCAAAGCCTGAACATCTGTCCCTTCCCAGTGAACACACTGAAGCACTGAATGCATCAGGTCTTGAATCAGATAATGCTTCTCATGGTCCTTCTGTTCATCCATGAGCTTCCTCCATCCGTAAGATGGGAGTGATGGCTGCTCAAATTCATGTGGCTATTTGCAAACTTTCTGTGTAATAGCTGGATAGTGGGGAGCTCATCAGATGGAGATTCTCTGTGAGTTGCAAGTGATTATTTGCACAGAGG
>NW_008679339.1:13247-34695 GCF_000695815.1 Acanthisitta chloris | reverse complement strand
CCTGCTTCTGATACGACTTCAGCATGCTAGCAGCAGGCGTGGGAGTGATATTTTCTGTTGGCATTCTCCACTCATTGTGAAATACACAGTGTATCTAAGCAGAAAATGACAGATGAAGTGGTGTTGATATTATGGGTAATGGCAATTCTTAAACCTCCCTTCTCCCACTAAGCGGAAGAGTTCCAGTTCTCACCTGAGCTGCACAAGTGTGTTTTAACCCCACAGGGATAATCTGTGGCTGTGTGTGGCGTGGTGGGTGTGCTCCTCTGTGTGAGGAGATCAGCCATAGGTGCTGCTGTGGCTGAGAGCCACCTGTAGAGAGAGGGATATGTGCTCCTGCTGCATTGGCAGCTACATGTATCTCCATCTTACCAATACTGCTGGTGAGACAGAGGTTTTGGTAAAACTGCTGATGTCACGACTTCAGTGGCATCTTGCTGCTCTCCTGCTGCTGTGTTTTGCAATGCTGTTGGTATAATAGGCTCATTATCCAAATGGAAGCCTTCCCTTGCAAGCTGTGTGGCCTTGATGAAGGGGATTGTTTGTGGGAACTGTTCTGTGCCTTCTCTCAAAGGGCTGTGCCATTCTTGCCTGGGGGGCTCGAGCAAAGCTGTCTCTTTCACTGCATCCCCCAGTTATCCCAGCTGAGGAGGAGCTATGAGAAGCTGCAGAAGAAAAAAACAAGGGGAAGCAGAGGAGAAGTTAACAAGGGATCAGAGGAGGAGGATTTTGAATTGAGTCATCTGACCAGGAAGCTGGAGGTGTGTAGTGAAAAACCAAGTGCTAACCAGAATTTGTATGTATTTACTGACTTACTGGGCTGCACCAGTGACTGGATAGTCCACTAGGAAGTGGGCAATGAATCCTGCTTAAGAAGTGCTGTCCATCCTCTCTCTGGGTATAGTTCTTCTCAACTGCTTGTGTAATAAAGGCAGTTCCCTCTGAGTACACAGGATAAACCTTGGTGCTGTTCTTACTCTTAGACTAAATAAAAGGAAAAAGGTGCTGGAAGGGTAATTAAGTGAATGGAATGAATTCCAGTGTGAGGAGGTTGTATTCTCACTTCTTTGAGGAGGAGGAGGAGGGAGCTACCTGTCAAGCTTCTTCTCAACCCTGTGTCATCTTTTAATCTTTTTGCTCTGATGAGCTCAACCCCACTCAGTCTTCTCCTCCTGAAGACATGGCTAAGACACACACCTCCCCACGTGACGTGGTGCCAGTTTCTGGGGCAGAGATTAGCATTCTAGTTCTGTAGTCCGTTCTTGCCATCCTAGTGATCTCAACAGTCAGTCTGAACTGTTAAACCCCTGACAGCAAATCCATGAAACTAGCCACCAATCTGTTGGCACTTATCATTTGTAAACAGCAGTAACTGCCACTGAGGCTTTGGCTGGGGAGCAGAGCACAATGAGTGAGGGCTCTGCACTGCTGAGCTGCTGCATCAGGTGAGTTTCCCTGCTGTGGGGAAAGGTGTGTGGTGGGGAGAGAGCAGACGTGGATGAGAAGTGGAAGGGGATGTACTGCTCCTTGCAGGAGTTCCGTCAGAGGTCCCTTGACTGGGAGAAGCAGCGCCTGCGGTACCAGCAGCAGGTGGCATCGCTGGAGGCACAGCGCAAGGCTCTGGCCGAGCATTCTGAGCTCGTTCAGGTACAGTTAGCATGTGCTGGGAGTCTGTGTCTTGTTTGTGGGAGGGAGGGAGGGGGGAAGAGGGAAAGGCTGATGAAGTCTTTCCATCCAGTTCAGCTTTGCCGTTGAAGTGACTTCTGACATCCCAGTGGAATAAGGTTTACTTGTATGAGTGCTGCATGGAAAAAAGATCTGGAGTCTGTCAGCAGAGATTAGGCAAACCTTGTGCAGCTCTCTGTGCCACCACTCTGGTTAGCAGAGGAGACAGTAGGATGCAGCTTTCCCTGGGAGGCAGAGACCACAGCATATGACACTTTAAAATAGCTGTTAGATCATGTTGTCTAGTTGCAAGCTGCGTACCTGCCAGCAGCTAAATACGTACCTTATGGGTCCAGCTCAGAAGGTGCTCTTGGAAAATAGTCTTCCCCTACAAGAGAGACTTCCACAAAGTACTGGAGTGACAGCAGTTTTCAGCCCCCCTTGTTTCTGTAAGGTCTCTTGAGGCAGGGAGGAGTGGGGCTGCTGTTCTGCAAAGCTCCCTGAGTTAGTGGTGCTGCAGCAGAACAGGATGAATTGACCTAGAGCACAGCTGTGAAGTCACACTGACACAATCACAGCAGACACTGATAAGAAGCTCTTGCTGGGGCCTTTGCACTTAATGGGCTCCTGAGCTGCTCTTGAGTGGAAGCTCCTGCGAGGAGGGAGCCTGTGATGACAGGGTTGAAGCTGGCTCTGACAGGGGCTTTGTGAGAGGCTGACACCAGTACATCTACAAATGCAGAGAGAGTCCTTGAGCAGAAGGTTTGGCTGCTCTGCTGTCTTTGTGTGGCTGATGGCTCAATTGTCTGGGAGCAGCTGTGTCCTTGGAGCGCAGGGTGGGACGCTGGGATGAGCAGGAACTCTTCTGGTGTGCAGCAGGAACACAGGGATTTGGGGAGGTGGCTCAGGTGTGCAGGTCCTGTGAACAGGCTGCCTGAACTCTCAGTTGCTTTGAAAAGCCCAGCATGGAAGTGCTCAAGTTTCGCCTTTGATGTTTCTGCATGTTTTGTGCACTTGGTTTTCTCTCTGGCACAAGGTCAAGCCAAGTCCATGACCACGGAGCACTTCCCGTCTCCCTGCTTTCATCCTCACACCGTGCAGAGCAGGTTAGGGAAGCCTGACACTCTTCCCCAGTGCTGAGCACCTCGTGGAACACCTGCAGCCTTTCAAGTCAGCAGGTGAAACCTGGAATTCTGTGCTGGCCTGCAAGTTCTGTGGCTGGAAAGAAGAGATAGCTTAAATGTGTTCTTAATGCAGAGATAAATATTCAGGCAGTCTGGTACTCTGGTTTCTGGGGTGAGGAGAGGCTGTTCTTTACTCTTGCCCCTCCTGATTACCTTTTTTGTCACGACTCTTCAAGTAATAAGAAAAGGCTGTAATCAAAATTATGCTGTAGTTTTGCAAATGCACAGTTCCTATAGTTTTCTCAGTTCTGAGGCACATTATATGTCAGGCAATAAATAAATCAAAGCATGTGGTGATTCTGAAGCTGGCAGAAATTGCTGCTCTTAGAAATTGGGAGTATAAGACTACTCAAATATTTTGTTTCAGCCTTTACAAATTCAAAGGTTCTTTGCAGAAAGGGAATATCTAAAGTGAATGTTCTTGGAAGCTCATATGAGAGTGGCTCGTTAAATTCTACCAGCTAGCTGTGTGGAAAGAAATGCTGTGAAATAAAGTATTGTGCCTATAAATAATAGAGCATGTATTGTCTGCTAGTCATATGCTCCTTGGAACTTTTTTTGTCTGCCATTAAAACAATGAAACATTCAAAGTGAGTGTTCCCACAAGCTGCTGGAACCAGGTATTTACTGCAGGGAGCAAAGCAAATTGGCTGTTAGACCCTGTTTTGGGCTGTTTGGTGGTTGTGGGTTGTTTTTCAATTGTGCACCCAGAGCTGTTTTCTGTCCTGGTGTGGAATTAACAGTTGGGTAATCTCTGACTTGTGCATGGTATCTACAAAACTCCTTACCTGCAGCCCTTTGTCCTGGTCCAGCCTTGGGTTTATGAGTGGAAAGTAGCAGGTGGCTTTGTTCTTAGACAGTTCATACTCAGACAGCTGGAGTGGTTTGAGATCCTTGTTTCCCAGATTCCCTTTGGAATCAGACAGGCCTCGCTTTTTTATGGATATATGTTTATTATTTGCCTTCAGAAGCTTTGCCTATCCTGTAACCCTGCAGCAACACTCTCCCTGCTTCCCTGGAAGGAAGTGTTCATAGAATCATAGAATCAGCCAGGTTGGAAAAGACTTCCAAGATCATCAAGTCCAACCCTACCATGGTTACTGGACCATGGCAATAAGTACCACATCCAGTCTCATCTTGAAAACCTCCAGGGATGGTGAATCCACCACCTCCCTGGGCAGCACATTCCAATGCCTGATCACTCTCTGTAAAAAATCTCTTCCTAATATCCAACCGAACCCTCCACTGGCAGAGCTTGAGTCTGTGCCCTCTTGTCCCTCTTGTCCTTGTGTTGCGTACTTGGAGGACGTGGCTCGTTACACAAAGAAATCACTGGCGGTTTTAATTGTAGTTTTGATAGAACTTCTGTTGTTTTGTGTAATTGAGCTCTAACGCGAAGGAATTGCTGTTGGCAGAGCCAGCTGGCCAATCGGAAGCAGATCCTGGACTCGGTGGAGCTGGCCAGCCGCTCGGAAATCCAGCACTTAACCAGCAAGCTGGAGAGGGCCAACGACACCATCTGCGCCCGCGAGCGCGAGGTGGAGAGGCTCAGCATGAGAGTGGATGACCTGACCGAGAGCAAACGGATCATCCTGGAAGATCAGCAGAGGGTTGAAGAAGAATTAAGGCAGTCCAAGAAGAAGTTAGAGGTCAGTGGAGGAACTGTTAGGAAACTGAACCTAAAGCAGTGCTGGTGAGAAGTAGCAGGAAGACTCTTCATCCCAGAGTTCCTGCCTCTTTCCAGAGCCTTTGTAAAGTTCCTGGCTGGGCTCAAAGCTGGCTTTGTACTCATGTGCTGCTCTGTAGTGTTTCCAAGGGTCCTAAAAAACCTGATCAACCTCTCATCACGTTACAACAAACTGGTTTGGTCCATCTTGCAACAGTCATTCCTTCTCCCTCCCGTGCAGGTGCTGCAGGATGAGAAGATGGAACTGAGAGCCACCTTGCAGTCTCAAGAAGATTTCATTGACAGCTCCAAGCTGCACCAGGAACAGTTACAGAAGGAGCTGAACAGAATGACTGAAACTCTTCACACAAAAGAACTCTTCATCAGGTAGCACCTATGCCTCACTGGGCTCTTGAATCCAGATTAGCATTCCAGGGTGTCCCGCTGAGGGCAGTAGCAGCATTCTCACACAGGTGGATCCATGTTACTTATATCTAACTGCACTGCAGTTTCTCACAAGTGCTGTGCTGCCTTGCAGCCTTTGCCAAACTGCAGTGCTCTGGAAATCAGCTGGTGCTCAGTGAAGGGTGTGGAAGGAATCAGCTTTCTCCTCAGCTGAGTTTCTGGAGGCAGCACAGGGCTTTAGAGGTTTCCCCCAAGCACTTCCAGTCAAGGGCTGGAGGCTTTTCAGGGTTTGATAACATGCTTATTAATATAGCTGAAAGTTCTCACTGATTTCATGATGTCAGGTTGGGGCTTAGTGAGGTAACTACATATGGGACAAAATCATCTTGGCTTTCCCCTTCTGGCAGTGTACAGAAGCTGTTGGGTTCTGGTGGCTGTGTCAGAAGGTTTGGGTGTGTGTCACCAGCCAGACTGTCTCTTGCAGGGAGGCCAACATCAGGCTCAAATGTAGTCTTTTTCCAATCAGCCTGAACTCCAGCTGGGGCTGTCATCCAGCTGCTGTTTGCTTATTCACACTGCACACAGGGGTCACCTGCTCTTGGTTTCTCTGTGTTTTTCAGAGAGTTCCAAGAAAACAGTGGTTATGTTCCCTGTATTAGTGAACTCAGACATGATGTTTCTGCGCAGGGCCATGGAGGAACGCTTGCAAGGGAAGCAGTTCTGTTCTCCAGGGCTGGAGCTGGAGCACATATTGCTGGAGCTGGATGTTGCCCAGAGGAAGGAACAGCGCTTGCAGGCAGAGGTGACTCGTCTGGAGAACAGGTAGTCCACTGCTTGCTCCCCCTGGGAGTGCAGTTCATCTTGGATCATAACACAACACCTAATAGATTGTTTCCATCAGGTTAACCAGCCCCACTGATTATTGTAGGCTTGTTTTAAGTATCAAAGGGCTAAAGAGATCAAGTGCTCTTCAGTTTTTGCAGTATCTTGCTAATTGCTTGGCTGCTTTTCACTGCACACTGTGAGTGTGCACAGTGTTTCATCTTGCTTAGGCTTAGCATTTTCCCAGTAGCAGGGTAAGGAGTCTTTGTTAGGCAGCTGGTAAGGACCAGATCGATTGCTTCCAATAAATGAGAGTTATAAACAAGTTTTCCTAAAGAACCTGTGGAGTCCCCATCCCTGGAGGTGTTCAAGACCAGGTTGGATGGGCCTTAGAGCAACCTGGTCTAGGGGGTTGGATTGAGATGAGCTTTAAAGTCCCTTCCAACCCAAACCATTTTGTGATTCCTCTCTTGAGCTTGTGGGTTTCAGGCTCATGTTGGATGGGAAGTTTGTAATCTTAGTATGGTAAAGAAACAAACAAGAATCAGCTTTTCTCTGTTAGATCAGCTGCCTGATCTCTTTTGAAAAGACTTTGGACAAACCCAAGGGATTGGTAAGGAACTTCGGGGTTGAGAGTCCAGTTCCTGTTAGACCGACGTAGGAGACTGCTTGTAAGGTCCAAGTTGCTCTGGCCATGTCCTTCTCCTTGGAGTATTCTAATCTAACTTCCACATCTGGCACCAGCCTGGTGTCTTCAAATGCCAGGTGTGTACAGCTGAGCGAGGAGCTGGATGAGAGTGTCAGAGAGCTGCAGTCCACCCAAGGACACCAGTCGGAGACAAAGGCGCAGATTTTAAAGGTAACGTGGCTTTGTTCCCTGGGACTGGGAAGGCACTGGAGGATTCAGCCATTCCCATGTGTGTCATGAGCCTCAGCAGCACAGCTCCAGTGGGACCAGGGTGCTGTGGAGACAGGGATATGCTGGAGGTGAGGAGCATACCCGACACAGTTGAGAGGATATGTTTGCAGGTGTCTGAGCTTGGCTTTGTGAACATATCCTGGGCCTACCCCTACATCCCACAGTACTCTTGTGTACTGTCCAGACACCCAAGTTAGTGCTGGAGGGGCAAATGTGCAGTGAAATGAAGGTCTGGAATCCTGAGGTTAAGCCTGATACAGGCTGAAGACCTGAGAGGGAATGGGTCTTGCTGTAATGTGTCATATCACAGGCTTCAAGGCTTGTTTAGCCTGGAGAAGAGGAGGCTCAGGGGAGACCTTATCACCCTCTGCAACTCCCTGACAGGAGGTTGGAGTCAGGTGGGGGTTGGTCTCTTCTCCCAGGCAACCAGCAGCAGGACAAGAGGGCACAGACTCAAGCTCTGCCAGGGGAGGGTTAGGTTGGATATTAGGAAGAGATTTTTTACAGAGAGAGTGATCAGGCATTGGAATGTGCTGCCCAGGGAGGTGGTGGATTCACCATCCCTGGAAGTTTTCAAGCTGAGACTGGATGTGGCACTTAGTGCCATGGTCTAGTAACCACGGTAGGGTTGGACCCGATGATCTTTGAGATATCTTCCAACCTGGCTGATTCTGTGAAATGTGTTCTGGTCTGTGTGTGAGTGAGGGAGTTTGTTTCAGGCTCGATACCTAGACATGAAGCCAAGGGCTGGAAGGAATGGAGCAGCTCATCTGCCACGAGGGCCTCACCCCCCCAGTGCTCTGGCACCCAAGTGGGGCAAGGCCTCCATGTGGCTTGGCTTTTAATAATGGTCTGGATCAGCTGCTGTGAGAGCTTTCACGGCAGCCTGGTAGAGGAGAAACCTCATTGAACTTGATTGAAAAAACCTCAGTCCTGTGGAAATCCTTCATCCTTTACTCTGGATGTACAGAGGTGCAGATCTTGCCAGAGATGTGTGCTTGGTTACACATTTACACAGCCACACAGTAAATGAATCTCTCATGGGCTGCTGGGGTGGAGAGGGAGATTTATGGTGGCTGTTTCTGTTTTATATACTTGGGAGGCATTGAGGTGACACAGAGATAAATCACCCTGTGTACAGTATTTACATGGCTAGGCAGAGATCATCTGGTTCAATTTTCTAAAATGCTTGTAATTCTCAGAAAAATCCTGGATGTTTGGGTGGTTAATATTTCTGACTAATGGAATGGAATGCTGGGGGAGAAATTATGCTGCTGTTGTTCTGTTGTGTCACTGAATAAATATACAGTGTGCCTGCCAGAACAGTGCATGCAGTGCAGGTCTGCCACCTCAGAAAGGATCGACTGAACCAAGATAAGGTATGGAAAAAGATGACCGAAAGGATGGAGTGGTTTTTGCACAGGGAACAGCTGAATGGAATTGGACTTACCAAACTGGAAAAGAGATAAATGAGATTGAATAGACTAAAAATAAAATCATGCCTGTCATGTGAAAAGTAAATAGGGAATGATGATTGTCTCATAATGCAGGGACTAGTGGTCATCACAGGGAGTTATGAAAACAAAGAGGTGTATTTTTACCCTGTGTGGAGCTGCCTGGTGGAAGTTTGCCATGGGTAGCATCAGTTGCTATGAGCTAATATCCATTCAAAAGACTTAGGACAAATTAATTCCTGGAAGAAAAATATGGCTAGAGCTATTTAAAGTCCCCATCTTTAAATGGTATCTTTAAATACCTCAGGAAGCAGAGTGTGAATTGCAGGGGTGCATTGTCCAAGTGTTACTGTGCTTGCCTGGTGGTGCTGAACCTTTGGCTCTCTGGTCTGGCCACCAAGGCACAGTGCTGAGCTGAAGAGACACTGCTTTGAGCAGTTATGGGTCTTCTCAAGTACTTCACAGCATGTAACTTCTGTCCTGTCCCAGCTGGCAGTTTATGGTGTGGGAAGGGATTGGGATGAGGTGGCTTTCAGTTAGGAATGACAAGCCTTGGGCTTGTTACCTAGAGCTTTTTGTTCTCCAGGACTGAGATTTCACATGTAATGCTTCTGCTTTTTCTTTTCTGAAACATCTTTTGAAAGCTTGTGGGTGGTGTGTGCATATCTTGCTGCAGCTGAAGGAGCAGCTCTCTCATGCTGAACTGAGGCACAGCAGTGAGCTGGAAGGGATGAGAAGGGAGATCTCCAGGCTGACACAGGAGCTGCACCAACGGGACATCACCATTGCCACGGCAAGTGGCTCCACGTCTGACCTGGAGCAGCGGCTGAGGGCAGAGATTGAAAGAGCAGAGAGGAAAGCTGCAGAGCACAGGGTAAAAAAAGGCAGAAGACTCTTATGCTGTCTATTTAAGGGATCTGAAGGCTGGGAATACCATCCTGCTTTTTAGCTATGTTAATAGTTTCCTTCTCTCTTTAGCCTTTGAACACTTTAGACTTTAAACCCTTCTGATGAAATCTTCCAATTATGGTGCTCACTGAATCTGTCTTGCTGCTTCTTTTTCAAAGCAGTAACTGACAGTCCCACAGAATTCTTTGGGATCACTCATTCTAGCTAGTCCTGAATGATGACATCTTTGAAAACTCAAGTAAATGACTGTGCATGGTTATTTTTATGGCCTTCTCTATAGGGTCCCTGCAGAACTAATGGCCCAGACTTTAATCTGTGCTTGAATTTGAGGGTGGAAAGTATTTGGAGGGTGTTGTGGGCATGTGCTGTGTTCTTTTTCTGAGCTTGTTGTTTGCCTTTGTCTCCTCAGGTCATTCTGGTCCAGCTGGAAACCCTCAAGCAGGAAAACTGTCGCCTCTCCGAGATGCTGGAGAAAGCAGAGAGTGGTGTGCTGGAGGTATGGGTCAGGGCCCGGAGGTGGAAAGCCTTGTCTTCCTGCCTGGGAACAGTCAGAGGCTTTGCCCAGGCCTCTCAAAATGCATGGTAGAGTTCAGTGAACCTAAAACCCAAGCAAAAGGGGCAGTGTGTGAGGAAATACTGAGCATTTGTTCTGTCAGAGAGAGGTGAGGAGAGCTGCAGGAACAGAGCAGTCACCTCAGGCTACTCCCTGTGGGCTCATATGTTTTACTACATTTGTTCCATCTCCATTTTATGCCAGTTTACCTCAAACCTCTGATTCTGTGACATCCCTTTGACCTGTCCCAGGGCTGTAACTGCTCTGGTCCTTGCAGTGTTTGAGGTGAGAGCATGTTCTCCCCGGCTGAGGAGCCATTCAGCAGAGCTATCCCTCACACTCTAGGGGCAGGTTGCAGTCTGGGAATATGGGCTGGATGCCTTGGGACAGCATGCCAGGAATCCTTGGTTTGGGCTCCAGCTGCTGTGACACTCTGAGGTTTGATGAGGCCCCCTCAGCCAGTGGGGAAAAGGAGAACCTGCATGGAAGAGGTGCAGCCTTGGCAGGAATAATACCTTGGAGTTGCTTCATTTTAGTGCCTGTGTGAAGGAAGAAGTGGCTAGTTTGCGAGTTCTGACTCACCTAAAGCAGAATGGATGCTTCCCAGGGGGCAAGGGCTGGATTCAGACAGCTGACAACCTAATGGGAATGTATCAGAGCTTTTATCCTGTCAGATCTGTGGGAAGAAAATACTCAGCTCTTAGTTTAGGGTGATTGTCAAATGTGCCACGTTCCTGGGAAAGTGTTGAACATATGCTTGTGGCTGGTGAGACAGAGAAAAACCAGAGTTTTCCCGAGGGCTGATTTGAAACTGAAATGACCTAAGGCCCATTAGTTTCTGCTTGACAACTGCCTGGTGGATTTTGCTTGCCTAACTTCCCAAAATCTTGGTAGCAGAGTGCAAAGCAAGAAATCTGTTGAAAAAAGAAGAAAGCCCCACAGCCCCATGGCACAGGAGCTGCTGGTCCTGGCCAGATGGTCCTGAGGCACATTTGGAAAGGCTTTAGGTACAGCAGTGATGTGAATGAATTAGGCATCTAAATGTAATAGAACTGGCAAAAAAGAATGTCACAGAAGTAGAACTAGTGGAGGACGTCCACCTGGCCTAGGAAGGAGGAGATGGGCAGAAGCCAGTTGTTCAGAGTTTCAGAGAGAAAGGCCAGAGGCAGGTACATCTGAACTGTTCTTGCTCTGTGTCTTCCTGTTTTCAAAAACACTCAGTGGTGAGAGACTCCTTCCCCAGGTGGATCAGCACAGCTTGTCTGGATGCAGACCCAGGAAGGCATCTGTAATTGATTTGCTCTTAGGAAAGCCCTGAGAGTTTTCCAGGCTAAGTCGAGATTAGAGCATATGCCTTAAGGAATCTCTTGCTGGATTTTGCTCTGGATGTGACTGTGGTGTGTTGCAAACCAGAACCTTTTACTTTAGCCCCTCTCTGTCTGTCAGGGAGCAGATGTCACCCTGAGACCACTCGCTGAAGACTACGCTGTTGAGCTGAGGAAGTTGAGGTCTGAGAACCAGCAGCTGCGGAAGGATCTCGCAGAGACCAGGGCGAAACTGCAGGTCTGCCTGGATGAGCCTAAGGGCACTGCTCAGCAGGGGCAAGGTGGAGAGCCTGAGACCAGGGATGTGCAGTACAGGTGAGTGTGGCAGGGCCCCGAGGTTGCTGTTTGAGGGTGAAGCAGAGCCAGAGGTGTGGGGACGTGTGGGTGTCATGATGTGCTGTCCGGAAGGATCTCGCAGAGACCAGGGCGAAACTGCAGGTCTGCCTGGATGAGCCTAAGGGCACTGCTCAGCAGGGGCAAGGTGGAGAGCCTGAGACCAGGGATGTGCAGTACAGGTGAGTGTGGCAGGGCCCCGAGGTTGCTGTTTGAGGGTGAAGCAGAGCCAGAGGTGTGGGGACGTGTGGGTGTCATGATGTGCTGTCTGTGGGGACGTGTGGGTGATGTGCAGTCACCAGGGATGTGCAGTACAGGTGAGTGTGGCAGGGCCCCGAGGTTGCTGTTTGAGGGTGAAGCAGAGCCAGAGGTGTGGGGACGTGTGGGTGTCATGATGTGCTGTCTGTGGGGACGTGTGGGTGTCATGATGTGCAGTCTGTGCAGCATCTCTCTGCAGCACATGGTGTGTCTGGGAGAGCACGAGGACTGCTGGGGACTCTGTGCTTTAAGCAGTGCAGTAGCTTTGAGTCCCAGCTGGTTTGTGTTCTGCAGACCCAGCAGAGTTGGTCTGTCTCTTGCCTGCCTTTGTCTCTCCCTCTGATGGAGTCTGTGCTGCTCTCAGTGTGGGGGTTAGATGTGGCCTGGGTGGTTGTGCTCCTTCCTTCCCCCATCCACTTCTAGGATGTGCAGGCTGTAGATTTTGCCTATCTACAGCAGCAGAAGAGAGAGAGAGAGAGAATTCCCTAGGGACTGGATGTGCATCTGGAAGTCCTATGGAAATGAGCCAGTTTGGATTGCAGGGCTGTTAGTAACATCTCTGTTAATTGTTATCTCCCTGCAAGTTTCTCCTGGAGTTCAACTTCTAAGAGGCAAACTCAGTTCTGTGCTCAAATCTGCCTTCCAGGACAGCTCAGGAAGCACAGCAGCCTGAACAAGCAGAGGGATATGGGACTGCTGAAAGAGGAGCTGTGAGCCCTGAGACAGGTGAACCACCCTCCCAGACCAGCAGGAAGAACTGCAAGGAGTCACCTGCCTTGCTGGGAGCAGAGTCTTTGCACCATGTGGGGGATGAAAACAAAGATTCTGCAGATGAAGCATCTAAGCAGCCTGTCTCGAGTCATCAGAGAGAATCTGTGCCCTTGGTAAGCAGTTGTATAGGAGCTGGGTGCTATTCAGCAGCTGAAAATAGAGCTGGGTTCTCACCTGGCTAGAGGATCCAGATTTCTGGGTGCCTGGTCTGGCTGCATGGTGTGTGTGACTTTGCAAATGTTGAATAGGGAGGGAAAACCACTGATGGATGGTTCATACTTGGCCCCTGGGATCCATGTGGTGGTTCTTCCCTGGGGAAGGGCTTTGTATTTGGTATGACTGCTAAGCTAATGCCAGGAGCTCATGGTTCTCTCCATGCTGGTGCTGTACCTCAGTGTGTACCATGACCTGTTTATGCCACCTCAGAGTTCTGCTTCAGCTTTTGGCTTGGCCTTGTAGTAGAGGCTCAGAGTGGATGCAGAGTGCTGAGTATTTCAGTGTTGTACACAGTCTCTGGGTGAGTGTGGAAGCTGGTGCTGCCCATCTGTAGTGATCAGGGTGAGCCTGACCCCTCTGGATGGGGCTGCAGCAGTCAGCACACTGAACCTAAAGCTGCTTATGCTAGCTGATGGCAGAGCCTAGAGTCCATGCTTCACTGCTCAAGGGGAGGCTGCTATTTTTCACAGTTGCTGATCATACTTTTTAGTAGGGAGCAGTGTTGGCAGTTTCTCTGTCCTTTTCCCTTCGCTCAGTTGCTGGAGCACTTGCCCAAGATAGAGGAAACTTGGGCTGAATCACTTCTTCCTGTAGCAGTTCAGCGAGGGGAGAATGCTGAGTGGTGGTCCTTGCTCCAGATGTGTTGCCCCTAGCAATGTTCAGAGCATTTTCTCCTCTGTGTGTGTTGTTAGCAGTGACAACAGCTATTCTTTATTCTGTGGGAGCCCAGAGAAGAGGCTCTTAAGGCTGATGCACAGATAAGTGGAGGCTTGTCAGGTTTGTAGATTTTGATGAGATTTACTACAAGGAATAGATCTTCCTTGTTTGAAGAGTAAAGTAGCTTGTGGGCACGTCCAGAAAGGAATATTGGGAGCCTAGGGAACTGCAGTGTTCTAAATGGAAACTCTTCAGGTTTCAGTACACAGGGTCTGAGAAGCTCTAGGGCTTGATGCTTAGTCAAAGAGAATGTGCTACTTCTTGTTCTGAGATGTACAAATGAGGTTTCTAAGGAAATAGAGATATTCCACCTGGGGCTGACTGGGACCCCCTGCTCGTGGTCAGGCTCCAGGGTCTTTAAATCAGTTCCTGTGGCATTAGGAGAGGAGAACTCTCATCAGTAGGCAGTAGTGGGGTGGGAGAGATTTGCTTGGTATCTGCAGGCTTTTCTGTTTGCCTCTGTTCCTGGCTGTTGATAAAAGACCTGAAAACCACGAGGCTGCAGGATTTGGAAATAAACAGTTACATTCTCTTGCCAAGACACTGAGTCTTGTCTGTAATGGAAAGCAACCCCTTAGTAACCTTGTGGTTCATGTGCCAGCCCCTGTGCAGGAGGCTTCTTTTCATCAGCCTGTACATTAAGCCTAGTTTACAATGTTGTTTTTGTAAGTTAATAACTTGTGGGTAAGTGATGTTAGGAGCAGGAATAGTTCTTGACTGTAAAGGAAAGAATCTGGAGTAGTTTATTGACCATTGCTGGCAGGGCTGAAGTGCTGTTCCAGGAGCTGTGATGGGAGTTTGGCCTGTGGGATTGTACCAGGAGCCCAGTGTTTCGGGGAAGAAGAGGAAATATGTAAAAGAAAGCAGATATCTCACCAGTGCTGGTCCCATCTGGCAGTGCTTCCCTTCCCCTGGAACCCAAACTCTGAGGTGCTGCCACTCACTGAGGTTTTTATGAAGACAAGGAGCAGGATGTAGACCTTGATTTGCACTAGCAGCCAGGACAAAGCCCTTGACCTGCTCTACCCCCCAGTGCTCAGAGAGAAGTATTAGGCTGGCAGAGTGTGTGCTGAGGTGCTGATATTTTGGCAAAGGCTTGGGAGGCTTTCCCTGCTGGCTGGAGGCTGCTGTGGGGCTGTTGATCTGTGATAGGATGGTGCTCAGTCTGCCCAGTAAGATGGAAACAACCCATGAGCCCTTTAAGAGCAGGTTCAGTGTTGTGTTTTGTGGATCAGGCTGTTTCTGGCCGAAACTCAGTGACAGAATACTGGATATCCCTTTGTTTCCTTCTAGTGCCCCTTGCCTACAGCTTCTGTTGGATCCATAGCTGCAAGGTTCCTGGAAGAAGAAGAAGTGAGATCTCAGCACATCCTGGAGTGCCTGAATGCTCACATTGAGGAGCTGAAAAAGCAGAGTGCAAAGATAGTGAGGCGGTTTGAGCACCAGGAGTGATGTTTGTCGTGGAACTCGAGTGCTGGATTCCTTCCCTGGTTCCACACTGTGACTGGGGAGGTGCCTACAAACCAGTTGTCATCAGAGCTTGAGGGAGAGGCCACGTGTCCCACTTGGAGCTGAATCAGCAGGATGAGAGCTGAGGAAAAGGAACTCTTCTCCCATGTGTTTGATCTGGTGGAGACTGTGACACCACAAACTCCTTAGGTTGCTGCAGCCAGAAACCTGCCCCAGGACTGTGTGTTTCTGCACTCACTGACTAAGGCTATTAGCCATTTGCTAATTTTAGTGTAGAGTATTTTAAGTATATTTTATACATGTCAAAGTACAGAAATAAAACAGAATGGCAAACACTTCTTTTCTTGTTCATGCAAATGCACTGAGTGAATCTCCTGTAGCTTATCTTGCCTTTTCATCAGGAACTTGGATCAACACCTCTTCCATCCTAGCATAGCTGTGTTCTGCAGGGAACAAGGAGTATAATTCCTTTCTTTTAGGCTACCTGTATTTTCTCTAGTTAATTTGCCCTTAGTGGGATCTCTTAACATTTCCTGTGTTTTGCAGCTCCTGCTCCTTGCTGTTTGTGCAGTGTCTGGTGTCTTTGTCTTGCCGTGCACAGTGCTCAAAGTGCTGCAGAACAGCTGGGCCATGAATGGCTGTGTTCTGATTGTGGTCACAGCTCTTGGGAAAGGAAGGAGAGTAGCTGGAATGGGAAATGACATCAGATAGGAGGAGAGTGCACAAATGAGTGAGGTTTGTCCATGTGCAGATGCCATTGCAGCTGGTGCCAGCCTGGTTTGAGTCTGGGCAGTGTTGAACACTGTCCAGTCCAGTTCAACTGCTGCATTAACAAACATCTGTGGCCTCTTTGGGGGAATATATTCAGCACTTCAAGGGAAGTGAGTTGTTAAAGAGTGAGCAGAACTTGTTTCCTACAGACTTGCCTTTCTTCCATGGGCTCTCTGAAGTTCTCCTGTGTCTGAGCCTTCATAGCCTTTGTACAGGCAAACCTAGGGGTGGAGACATCCCTTGTGCATGTCCACAAGTTTCCTGTTCCTTTCCATCAGCTTCACCTTGTGTTAGAGCAGCTTAGTGCTGCCAAAAACCAGGAGTTCAGAAGCACCACATGCATGGAAAACCCAACCATCAAGCCAGGCAGGAGTTGATGTCTGGCTGCAGACTTGGTCAAGCCACTGCATCCCAGAGTTCAAAAGCATTTGAATCCAAAAGTCCTTTCGTTCTGGAGCTGTTTGAAGGGGGATAAACCCTTCAGATCTGCTCTGGGTTCTCCCTGTGCAGCCTTGGCAGTGAGGGGCTGAGCTGAGTGTCCTGCACACAGCGCCAGCTGCTGTTCCTCTGCAGAGCTGTCCACAGGGAAGTGCCTTTGCCACATCCACCTGCTCTGCCCAGGTCTCCAGTAAGGACTTGTTGGTAGTTTTGACAAAACCTGAACAGCAAAACAGAACAAATTGTTATTTCCTCTGCCTGGAGAGAACCTACAGATTCACTGAGTGCGTGGTGTGCCAGAACTCCTCGCAGGGATTCCTTGTGTCCCAAGTGATGCCAATAGTTTCATGGCTTGAATGATGCCTTACAAGCAGTATTAGATCTCCTGAAGATTTGTAAGGTAAGTCACTGAGAGTTGCACCTAGAAGACGTTTTGGCTCGTTACTGATGTTCAC
This sequence comes from Acanthisitta chloris, assembly GCF_000695815.1. Classification (NCBI taxonomy): domain Eukaryota; kingdom Metazoa; phylum Chordata; class Aves; order Passeriformes; family Acanthisittidae; genus Acanthisitta; species Acanthisitta chloris. The sequence goes on along the minus strand of NW_008679339.1, from coordinate 18,364 downwards.
TTTCATGTCCCTTTCCTTTAGAGACATTTGGCAGTCCGTGCTGCCAGAAGGGGAGAGCAAACCCGAAGATGATCCATTAGCAGCTATAATTCTACAGTATTTATCAATTTCTAATACCTGTAATGAGCAGCTTCAGTCAGGGAATAGGCTGTAAAAAGTTGAACCAATGTGGTTCAAAGTGAACTTTGCAGCAGGAGAGCTGCTGAGTTATTTCTCTGTGCTGGTGTGTGTGCACTCTGCCTTTCCCACCTTCTCCCTCTGCAGATGTCCTGAGATAACTGGGAAGTCTGTTCCAGGGCTGTTCTGGTGTTGGAGCTTTGGCTGTGCTGAAGAATGTGCATTTTTTATGAGGGGGAGGAGGAAAAGCCGTGTTTATCCTGCAGGGAGATGTCACAGCAAGTACAGACTTCTGAGGTGCTTTTATCTGGGGCTGCAGGGTTTTTTGGGCATTCTCTGCCTTTGCAGTGTCAAACCTCTCCTGGAATAATCACCTGGCCCTGGAAACTTTATAATTAATGAAGCTGGAGAGGGGGTTTGTGCCTTTGAACTCATGCCTCGATAGCACTAAAGAATTTTGGTACATTTGCAGGGCTGAGACAGATGTTTGTTTTCTGGTTGAGACAAAAGTGTGGAACGAACTTTCCAGTACTTCCTTTTGTACCAGCCTAACACTTCCAGAGTGGGAAGCTGTGCAGGCTCTGTCTGTCTGCAGTGTGCTGCAGATGTGACAGATGCTATGGTGTGACAGTGCTTAGAGGGATTAAAGACTCTCTCTGTGCCTCTCTAGGTGTAAGTTCAGGTGGGTTGGGTAGCAGGGAGAGGGAATGTCCCCCGAGGTCTTGCTAGGTAGGAGCAGTGGTGGACAAACTATCCTCTCTACTCTCTTGGGGTAATTTTTTGTTCCCCTGCTGTCTTGAGACAGAAATGGAGCATGTGGGGTTAGAGAGAGACCTCGTGCAGGTGAGTCTGAGCCAAGCAGCAGGGTCTGTGTTGGTGTCACCCTGGGGAGAGGCTTCACCTGTGTGTGGCTTGTGCCTGTTTGTGTCCGTGGGAGTGAACACCCAGGGCTTGGTTCACCAAGGGTGTCTGTACTTCGGTATCCTTGACCCTGTTAATGTGGAAGAAGTTGTTTTATTCAGTTCCCAAGCTCTCTGGGATGCCTCTTTATCCTCCCATTGTAGGAAGTGATGTATTTGACTGGATCAGCTTGACCTGTGAAATGAAAGCTGCTGCAGCGTGTCCTCCTTGATCTGAGAAATGGGGTCTAGGAGGAAAGAATCCTTCTACTAGGCACCAAAATAAACCAGGGCTGTCTGTGCTGACAGACAGTACTTGCTTTTAGCCTTCAAGGTCCTTAGGCAATCAAAAAATCCCTGAGTCTGTCTTGTACCTGAGCTGCTTAGGCTGTGTGGATGCCCAGGGAGTGGATGCCTGCTGGGCTACAAGGCTTGTTAGTGTTCCTGCAGGGAGGAGCTGCTGCCACCACTTCTTGAGGGCAGAGACACTTAGCTCTTTGGGGGAGGACTTAAAACCTACTTTTATGCTGTGTATGGAGCCTCTTGTCTCCAAGGCCAGGAAGACCTCAAAGCATCACTGTACTTGCAGCACCTTGGAGTAAGCCTTGTTAGCTTATGTGCTGTGTTTGTGCTTGCAAGTCGTGTCTGCAGCAGCCTGTGTCCTCCAGGAGAGTGCTAGTACCTGAATGTGGCTCCAGGTGCTCCCTGCACTCCCTCCAAACGGGGCTTAAACCTGGATGCTGGGGAGGGGGAGCAGTGTAGGAGTGAGGCTGCTGCAGGTGGACACCCTGCAGGGTGTGAGTCCCTCCTGCCCCCAGCCACAGAGCAGCAGGAAAAACCCACTGCTCTGAGTGGGAACCAGCAGTTTCCTCAAGAGAGTTCATGTTGTTTGGTCAATGAAACAGACTGTAAAAACATAACAAGTTTATTTTCAACTCACACTCAAACACAATATCTCTCGGGTCATGCTGACGCTTACAGACATCTGAATCACTTATGAAGACGTTGCTTGATCTTAGGACATGCATTTGTGGTGGGGTCAGTAGGAGCCTCCCTTGGCCTTGTGCGTGGAGGCTTTTTCCAGGAGTACAGCACCAAAGAGTTTGTTCCATGAGCACGTCACTCAGCTGCTAGGCCACGTAGCCCCATCAGTCTGTAGCTGCAGTCTCACAGACAGGCTGGAGTAAGGAGTGATCTCTGACAACTTTATTCTCCATTTTCCTCTGGTTTTACTTACAGAAACACCTAATGCTTGAAAGACAATTACAGCAGGGAAAGTGTTTACAATACTCTGATATAAAAATGTAAAAATGATTTTGTTTATTGTATGTAGGAATCAGTGTAGAAAGGGATTTCTCAGTATCACCTAGGTCTGTAAGACAATGAAACACACAAGAAAACTGCACTTGTATCTTCTTCCTAACCCTTCTCCTCTTTGCAGCCTGACTAAGGATTTACAGAAACTCAGTTTAAATATCCTAAAGCTCTTTGTGTCTGATAGTGATGGTCATAACCAGAGTGCACTCCCTCCATCCTGTGCCGCCATATCTAGGTGAATTCTTCTTGGATAATCACTGTAAGATTTCTTATGGTCCATCACTTGGAAAGCTGCAATCACTGCTGGCACAGAATAACCTGTGGTTACACAGTCAGTTGTTTCCTTTGAGATATTTATCTGGACACTGTTACTGAAATGTATTTGAGGGTTTTATCTTGTGTCTTCCACTGCTTCTCCCTTCTTAACAGGATTTTCTGCTTCTTTGACCATCTTTGAGCCCATGGTCTTGCAAAAGCCTCCAGGTTTGACCTGCATGTGTCGAAGGAACACGTTTGGTTGAGAGGATGAGTGATCTCCTACAGCTGTGCTGTTCTGGGGCACGTTGGAAAGGTTGGTTCATGCAGGTGAGTGAAAGAACAAGGAGGGGACATTACTGGGTCTCAACTATGTACTTGAGGACGTGCGAGTAGAAGCTGTGGTTGGCGTTCTCGTGCACCATCACAAACACCTCCCTGCACCCCGAGGTGTTGCAGGTTCCCTCCCAGCAGCCTCTGTTCTCGGTGAGAGGGTAAGTGTCCTCAGCCTGAACGAGCACCTTCGCTACACTGTGCATTTTGAGTTTGAACTGGACGTTGCGGTTGGCTGGCAGCAAACCGGACAGCGGCTCCAGGATCTCGTAGTCTTCCAGCCACTTGCTGTAGCTCTGGGGGAAGGGTGGCCACTTCACCTCCCTGTTCAGGCACGTAATGAGGTAGTTGAAGACGTAGTCGTAATTGCCAGGATCCGACTTCTTCTTGGCGTAGATTTTCAGGACAAACTTCCCGGGGTGCGGGAGGTGGATCTTCAGCTCGATCTGGTTCCCGCGGTGGATCTGCATGATGTGCCTCCTGGCCACGTCCTCCGTCAGGCTGCTGCGGTCGGAGTGCAGCGTGGCCAGGACGCTGATGTCCCTGCCCAGGGTGAAGGTGAGGGAGCAGCGCCCGTCGTTGGTGTGGATGATGGGCTCGCAGTGTGATGGCCTCAGGAAGCCTTGGCGCTCCGAGAACCAGCTCGGCCCCACGGGCTGGTGCAGGTCCTTGGGGAAGCACATGGACTCGTCCACAGACTCACATTCCACGATGTACTTCAACACACATTCGTATACATCATCCAAATCCTCAGATTTGGAGGGCTTGGCAAAGATCTCCAGCTGGTGACTCCCTGTCTTCTGGGGGTAGATATCCAGCTTCATTCCTTTCTTTTTCAAGGTCATTAATCCATGTTCAGCTCTTCCCTTCAGCTTAAACATAAACAACATGCCACCACGGCAATCCACGGATACAGAGGCTTTCCCATTTACTAGGAGACACAAAATAAAAGAGACTCCATAGGAGTGTCAGTGTGTTTTTAGCATGTGTGCCCTGTTCTGAGAAGGCTAATCTGTCCCAGTAAATTGCTGCTTCTCCAGTGGTGAAACAAAGAGCTGCAATTGGCAGGTCATAGCTTGTCAGCTGTCTGCTTGTACCAGTGCCCCAGAAGAGCAAGGAGATGTTTTAGAGATGTGCATTAATCCTGTTCTGGTTACACTGAAATGGAGCTGTGACTGATAGGATATGAAGTAGAACTGAAACGCAACACCAGGCCAGGTTGGATGGGGCTTGGAGCAACCTGGGCTAGTGGAAGGTGTTCCTGCCCATGGCAAGGGGATGGAACTAGCTGATCTTTAAGGTCCCTTCCAACTTAAACCATTATAGGATTCTATAATGCTGTGATTGGCCCATGTGCTCATGAGGGGCTTAATTAGAAGTGATTAGACCCGATTACTAGTCCAGTAGCTGCTCCCAGAAGCTTCAAAGTGCAGGAATCCTCTAATATGTAGATATGAGACAATCAACCTCCCTCTGAGCCTGTTCCCAAACAGCTTGAAGACCTCATTAAGCCCTAAAATGTTGTTGCCTCTAAGTTTTAACTCTGTGTCCTTAGCGTTCATAAATTAGCCATCCAGTTGAATTTCTGCAGCTCTTTGAAAATCCTGGGGAGGTTATCTTAAACATGGGCTTTGTCATTCAGTGGTGGCACTGAGTGTCTTTATGTTAGAGGAGCTGCTGGACTTAGCTCAGAGTGTTCAGCACTGCCTAAAGAAGTGCACAACAGTGTGTGGTGGACGTGGGATGTGTCAGGGAAGATGCTCCACAGCTTCCCTTCCATAGAATGTTACCTGTTTGGATGATGGGTGTCTCTGGCTGGGCAGCCAGCAGGCCCAAATTGTAGAAGTTGCTGTTGTGCAGTATGTTGTTCTCAAATTCCTTCAGTGTCAGGGTGGGTTTAAGAAGCTGCCAGTTACTGTTATCTGGGAAGTGATTGTTAATGAACAGAGCCGGGTGAGTCAGGAAATAGAACTCATTGTACCTGGAAGAAGGAGGAGATATTAAAGGCAATGGAGTAACTATAGTAAATTCTTCCCTTCCACAGTGGTGATGGTTTCAAGTTGGAGTGTTTTGGGCTGCTGAGTAACTGAGATTGGTGAGTTGGAAAGTCTCCAGGTAGAGAAGAAACCTGAGCTTTGGCCTTTCCTTTCCAGGGTGAATGCTGAGCTTTGGGATAAACCCCAGGTGTTTGCACTG
>NW_008679339.1:7625-13217 GCF_000695815.1 Acanthisitta chloris | reverse complement strand
AGAGTGAGGCCGTGGGAGTTGACTGAAGGTGTGAAGAACCTCTCACACAGCTGAGAGCTGTGAGCTAAGTGCCATGTGGTATTGACAAACCAAAGGTGTGACAAGCAAAACCAGCTGACTTAGAGCAGCCTGTGGTTTGCTCAGGGCTGCTGCCTTTTCCTAGGCCACACTCCATCCCTCACACAGGCAGCCCAGGCACCTCTCTCACAGCTTGGGGACTCAACATTTGTCCCTGTTTCACTTGTCCAACCCTTCAGGTTTCCTCCTGCACTCGTGGTGGGTTTATGTGTTAACCCAGAGGTGGTTCCTTACCTGTAGGTGAACTTGGTGAAGGAATCATCAACAGAGCCACTGCCCCAGGTGCTGTCCAGTAAATGCCACCTTCCTTCGAGGTAAACAGCGTTCCAGGCATGGTCAGAGTCCCCTGTGAAGGTTTTCCCTATCTTGTACCCATAGCCCTTGGCGTGTCCCGACAGCTTCTTGCACTGGATCCCTGCAATGCTGAGAGGGAAAGGTAAGACACAGCAGGACGTTTCTGTTTCAAACCTGTCAGCTGCTTCTGAGCAAGGAGAAAAGGTGGTGATGCCTGAGGTGTTGGGTGGAGCTGTTTGCATCCAGCTGAAGGAATCTCTCCCAGATCTGCACGTTCCCTCTGTTTTTGCCTGCTGCACCATCAATTCAGCACTGCTAGAGGAGGGTGACAAAGATAAAGTGTGCTTAATTGCTCTCTGTCTCATTACTGTGTGGAATCCCTTTGATGCTGTCCACAATTAGCCCACGTAATTACAAATTGAACGTGCAGTCTGTTCCTCTCCCTGTGATGCTGGGCCTGGTGTTTGACACCAGCTAGCTCAGACCTCACGGGATTGTGGATGCTGAGTTCCTTTCCTGAGTGAGTGAGCTGTGCTTGCCCAGGCTAGAAGTGATTAAAGAACCTCCTCCTAAAAATGTAATGAATACCTGTGTGGATATGTAAATGAGATTTAGCTGAGCACTGTGAATCAGCTCTCCACCGCTGATAGCAATGGATGTATTGTGGGCATCTGATTCCAGCACCGAGCTAAAATTGCTCCACGTGGAGGATTGTCTTTTGTGTAGGACAGCACTGACATTTTTCTTCTTCATTGAAAAGTGTGCTAAGTGGAATAACTGCCTTCAGTGATAAACTGTGCAGGCTTCCAGAGAGAGGTTGGCTGCATAATGTGGGTTTAGCTCCGATGGAAAGGGATATTTATGGGGAAGATAATTAGCACGGTCGTTAAGAAGTCTGACAACAGACACTGCCTGGCAATTGGCAGTGCAGCAGTGCTTGCAGGGAGGGCTGTTTTTCCCTGGAGAGGATGCTGCTTCTGAGGGAGGGTGGCACTTCACCTTCTCACACACCCTGAAGTCACCCCTGGGTGTCTTTGTGTTACTTAGCTCTTTGGTGCTCTAAGAGCACCAAATGAAATTCTTACAGTCTTTGTTTCATTCCTTAAGAAAGAATGCAATGGACTTAAGGAAGAGTGTCAGAAATAGAATCCCCTTTCTGTCCTGCAGAGAGTTGTGCAGAGAGGAGGCACAAGGCAGTGCCCCATCCCTGCTGAAGGTGGCCAGCAGAGAACTCAGTGTGAGCTGTCCTGCAGCCAGAGCAGGGCACTGCCCCTTACATGGGTGTCCAGGCTGGAGGGAATGCCATGAGAAACCTGGTGCTGCAGGGGGTCTGGAAAGCCCTTGCCAGCCCCCAGTCCCCTGTGAGCCAAGTCCTAGCATGGAGCTGGGCAGTAAATCTGGAGCAGCTCCACGGATGAGACTGATGAGAGCTCGGATTGACATGATGTAACTGAGACTAGGAGCTGGCCCAGGAACTTTTGGGATGATTTGATCCTAGGAGTTTCGAGGAGTTAAGTACCAAATTCCCACTAATTTCATGGGGATAGGTGTCTAATCCTTCCAGGCTTCTCTAAACACTCCTGTTACCTGGGATATCTTGTTAGCTGGGATACTCTGAGGGAACATCAAGGGATGAGTTCTGCCATTCCTTCTTGCTGTGCTGGCAGTTACAGTGAGTGCTGGCAAAGCAGCAAGAAGAGTTTGTGCTTGGGTATGTTCAAAGTTCCCAAGAAGAAAGACCAGAGCATTTAAACTGGTCTATCTAGCCATGGACAGACAAAAATCCAGGCTAAAACATCCTGCAAAAGAGCAATCCTATACTGGTGATCTTGTCCATGTTCCTGTGTAAATGGCTTTGTATAGACAAATTAAGCAGACAGAAGAGATTGACAACATCTCCAGAAATAGTTGAAGTGGCAGTGTGATGGTGGAAGGTGAACTAAATACAAAGTGGACTGGAAGAACTGAATTAAGAAACACTTGGCAAGATTTCCTTGGTGCAGCAAAAGAGGTTAAATGTAAAGTTGCTTTTCTGCTTCAAAAAGAGTAGAAGGTAGTCTGGACCTTGCTATAGGTGTCCCTGGGATTCAGTGGCACCTTATTGCCTTTGATTTTAGGTTGGCTTGGATCATTAAATCTAAAAAAGGATCAAATCTGGCTTCTCCAGAGGGAGACAGAATGGTTTATGCTTGTGGTAGGTAGGTGTACACCTGTGCCTGCAAAGAAGGAAAGCTGCTCACTGTAGGAATCAGGAGGATGTGAAACCTGGAGTGTTTGCAGAGTGCTTAGGAAGCAGGAGCAGCTAAGTGGTCAGATCTCTGTGGGCAGTGGGGTCAGCTTTGCTCCCAGAGGTGCTGCTGAAACCTCTCCTGTGAAAGCAATCGCTGTGCCCTCAACACCCACCCTGGGGGGTGAGTCTGGCCCCAGGTCCAGGCTGCTGGGTTTGCCCTGGATTGGATCCAGGAATTCACACTGCCATTCACTCAGCCATGCTACCCCCTCGAGTTTGCTTGTCAGCTGGGAAGCCAAACCTTGACAAATGCTGTTGGAATACTGGTGAGCACCCTGTGTTTGTGTCCGTCCCTCTCACACCTGGTGTCTGGGAAGTGATGCTCTGTGACCAGCTTCTCTCTGCCCGTGCCCACCTCTCCTCAGTGACAGCAATCCCAGCTGAGGGGAAGAAGTCTGTCTGCCAAAGCTGTGGTTGGAGGTGACAGTGCTGTTTCTGCAACAGAAACTGTTCCCTCTGGCACTGGGACAAGTGGGACTCAATCAGTGTCAGCCATCGACTTTGGCAGGACCTTTGGGGGGACTCCTGGTGACTGGCAAATTGGGTTGGTTGTTCAGGTCCCTTACAGCAGATAGGGAAAAAAGGCTTTTTAAAATACCTTTTTTTTCCCCCAAAAAAAATTAGCTTTGAAAAGCCTTTCTGCTCTTTGCCTCTTGCTTTTCTGCCTAAACTCAGCACAAGGCTGGAACAGAGTGCGGGAGGAAGGGATGAGGAGGAGTCCTTGGAAGAAAGGGGTGTTGTCTTTGGGTACAGTTTTTCTGGAAAGGAGCTAATATTTGCCAACATAACAGGCTGTATGACTGGGAGGTTTCCTGAATCACATAGTGACTAATCAACCTGGAACTGAGGACTTATGAGTAAATCAACAGTGTCTTTAAATAGTCAAAGATATCCTTGGAAATATTAATGCTTCCAAGGAGCAAAACATGTGCTTTGTAATGAGCAGATGCAGATTTCCCCTCCCCCTTTCTAACTGCTAATAGCTGCTCCATAAGATGCAGCTGTTTCTTTAGGTTACTCTTAGAAAGCAAGATCCAATATCATGGAATGGTTTGGGTTGGAAGGGACCAAATCTGTATCATGGGACATATTGTTGGGTGGAAGCATTCACCATTTTAGCACCTGGCACAGTATGCTGGGTTTTTTTACTCTCTCCTTTTCCTTGTAGATTTTGTCTGTTCCATGGTGAAACACTTCCCAAATCTTTGGGATGGTGTGGAAAGTCAATTGTTACCGACACATGCTGATTAATAACTGGTCTTTGATTTTTCCAAATTTATCTTGTACATGGCATGTGGAGAGCCACCTAACAGACCCACCCTCTTTGGATTGCTTTAAGAAGTCCCTTCCAATCTTGTGTCCAGTTTTCTCCTCTTGGACAATCCTTCTGCCTAAGGCTGGTCCCCAAACTTGCCAGGCACGTTCATTCCTCTCACTATTCCAAGCCAAACCACTGTGAAGGGTGAGATGCTGCTCCTTGCTGAGGTGCTTCAGGGTTGCCTTGGGCAACAGCCATCTCCTTTCCTTAGTGGGTTGGAGGGAGAAGGGATTTGGGCTGCATCCACCTGCCAAGGAAGGAGCTGCCTCTTCTGTGAAATGGCTTTGTGATTGTAAAGTCCTGCTCTGGGTGGGGGGAAAACACTCATTCATGTGACCAATCCCCAGTGAAATCCACAAGGTTTTGTAGGCAGGAGAATGGATTTTAGTCATTAAATGCCAAGATAGCTATAAAGTGGGAAATAGTGTTGGCCTCAACAGTGATGCACCCTGAGCTTGGCCTCAGCAGACAGCAGGGGAAGGTGAGGTAGTGTCCTGGGTGCTTCTGGAGGGGACAGGGCATCTCTAGAGGGTTTGGGGAAAGCTCTTTCTGGGGCTGTGGCTACCTCTTGCACGTTGGAGACAGCACTCCTTGTTGGAGTCTTGCGACGCTTTTAACCTTCACATCCAGGTACTCCAAGGAAAATCCTACTTCTCCTAATCAAATTAGCCCCATGTTTTCATCTGCCATTATGTTAATGCAATGCGAAGCTCAGCAGATGGCACCAAGTAAATTATGCTGGGGAGGGAGGGGGGGAGGAGGGAGCAAAATTGACCTTTCTAGGACTTGCTGTTTTCCCACAGCATGGTTTGAAAGCTTAAGTTCCACGTCCTGCTTAAAGTCACATCAGTCAATGCAAAGGCAGACAGAGTAGGCAGGGAGATGGCAAGGAATGTTAACTCTGCCTGGCACTGAACATTTCTGAACTTAATTTACCTGCACATTTGCTCGAAGAGCACAGCGTAGCCCTCACAGACGCTCTTGCCCCTCCGAAGCACATCTCTGGGCTCGCTCGACCGCTGGCTTTTGTTGTGGTAGCCCACCACGTCGTATTCTGCAGGGAGGAACACAGACAGAAGCTCATTCAAAGGCCTGAGGCCACGGGATCAATGGGCAGCAGGAGCAGCACTCAGATTGCTTTTCAGCAGAGGGAAACGTTGCAAGAGAGTCATGGAATCCCAGAATGATTTGGTTTGGAAGGGATCTTAAAGACCATCTCGTTCCAACCCCTTAGTCAGTGCTGGATGGGCAGGGACACCTTCCACCAGCCCAAGTTGCTCCAAGCCCCATCCAACCTGGCCTGGAACACTTCCAGGGATGGGGGGATTTTCTTGCCCATGACCACTTTGGGAATTTGGCTTTCTTTTTTGAGTGTATTTCCTAGACTGAGAGGACTTCAAGGTGTCTGCAACACCTGTGACCTTCCCAGCTCCCTCCCTGCATGGGTAGGATGTTGGATTTGGCATCCTGGGTGGTTTGGGTTGGAAAGGACCTTAAAGGTCATCTCATTCCATCCCCTGCCATGGGCAGGAACACCTTCCACTAGCCCAGGATGCTCCAAGCCCCATCCAGCCTGGTCATATGAATGCCTGGAAGCATAGAGATCTTGATT
>NW_008679339.1:0-7611 GCF_000695815.1 Acanthisitta chloris | reverse complement strand
TCCCTCAGACAGAGCCCGAGGAACAGGTCCGGAAGGTTAATTCAATACCCACCGACCTTGGCCACGTCCACAACCTCTTTCTTAAAATGCAGATGTATTTTTCTGACAAAGCTCTCGGGATTGCTGCGTCAGCTGATTCACCCTCCCCTCGGCGCTGGGGCAGAGGAGGGAAAGCTGGCAGCAGGCTCTGGGTGTGCTTTGGTGAAATGCTGCCACTGCTTATCTTTTGTCCAAGGGACTCAGCTGAGCCTTCCTCGGTGCTGGCTCCAGGGTGCAGGGAGAGGCTTCTCCCCCACTGGCCACCAGCAAAGCCACAGAGCACTGGGAGGGGTATGAAGAGCTGGCTGGCTGCACCAAGCTCTGTGTTTGTGCCAGAAATGAGAGCTAAAATAATTTTCAGTGCTGCTGCTGCATTGGGCATAGCAGCCCATTGTGGGCAGGGATTGAACTGGGTGGGAAGAGATGCCCAGGGAGCAGTCCTCTCACTTAGAATCCATCTGAGGAAGGAGTTTGTACCATCAGTGCTCTCCCAGGATAGACACGGTGTATTTTTGCCAGCAGGTTTAAGGTCCCAACTCTGCGTTTCTTTCCCATATGTGTAAATAGGGTCAGTCTCTGCAGGAAGGAAGGAGAACTGGGGCCAAGGTGGCATAAAAAAATCCTGCGAGGAGATCCTGAGGAGCACCTGTCAGGGATCAGAGATGTCCCCCAAGTGTGTGTGAAGCAACCAGACTGACCAAAGCAGCCTGGCCCGGGCAGAAGTGGTTAAGTGTGCAAGGATGGACAGATTAGTGCTGCAGTGAGTCAAATCTGGAGTTCAGGAAACACAGTGAAATCAGCACTCTGCATGTTTCAGGGCAAAATTAAAGCTGCTTGGGATTGACCTAGCAGTGCAGTTGCTGGCAAAGCTCTGCTGATCTCAGTAGGTGTGAGATTAGACCAGTGCTGCCCAAATTGCTCGTTTCCTCTCCATCAGCTGCCCCACACCACACAGTGCCCATCAGGACGTGTAAGAGGTGAGGGAAAGGACAACTGTGCTTCTCTCTCTGCTCACAGGAGTTAATGGGAAAAAACCAGTTTTGCTTATGCTATATGCAAAATGCAACCATGTTGCACATCCAATTTTCCCCCAACAAGAAGTTTGAGGCAGCAAGAAACCTTTTGCCCTCTTTGATGTGCCAGAGTGGAGAGGCAACAAGTGCTGCCTCCTTCTCCCATCTCTTGGTGCTTCCTGAAACTCCAGTGTAGCTTGGCTCAGGGTTGGATGAGAAGGACACCTTCCACCAGAACAGGTTGTGTCTGAAATCTGTGTCATCACCTGCTCCCTCTGCACCTCTGCAGCACAAGGATCTGGTGATGGTGACTTTGGATGGACAACCAAGCCCCTGGTGCTGAGCAGCCTGGCCTAGTGCTGCAGCTGCTTCCATGACACAGGGTAGGCTGGTTCCACCTCAAATGAGTCAGGTGGAAGTTAACAGGTTCATCGTGTACACACACACCTTGTGGGACCTGGGGGTGTAAGGAGAGGGACTGTGGGCCAGAGGTGCTGAGAGAACCTCTGAATGCATTTCTGGGTTAATACCTTTAGACAGCTGGAACTAATCCACAGAGATACAGTAAAGTGCCCTGGCAGTGGGATGGGGGTGACAACATCAGCCTCATCTCCAGCTGGAGGTCTCAGCCTACCTATGTGATGGCATATCCACATCCATATGGCTCGGACCTTTTCCAGGTCTGTCCGGGCGTGTTTGAGCAGGGCTTTGACGAGCTCCTCCACGCTAGTCTTGACATCCACCTGTGTGTGAGGAGGAAATATCACAAGGTTGTGGTGAAGAAATCGCTGTGGTAGGTGTCCCATCCTTCCCCACATGCCACAGGCTGCTTTGGCCCCAGCTGCCTTAAAAATAAAACTACTAAGCTGTAGGCCCATGCATTTCTGGTTCTAGTTTCCCTCCCAGAGTAGGATCTATTTGCTAATGTTTGCATGGAAATGTTTTACACCTGTTTGGGAGATTTTTGCCCCATAGCTCAGCCTGAGCTGGTGTTGGTGCTTGGAGCCAGGGTTCATGGAACATCCCTGGAGGGAAGCAGGGCAGGAGGACAGAGGTAAGAGCAAGACTTACTTTTAATGCATAGTCATCCAGCTTCTTCAGTTGCTGCAGATCTACTGGCATGGATTTCAAAGAGGATTTGTCCCATGGATATGCTGGGAAGAAATGAGTTGTGATTGTCTCGGGAAGGGAGAGGGTGTTTGTCCTGGCTGTACACTTGGACAAGGGGATGTGGACACATCCATCAGCTGGTGCTTAGGGAACAGAGGACACGAGGGCACCACAGGAGGTCCCTGCCAGCTGCATGGAAAGCAGGAGCCATCCTGTCTAGACTGCCAGAATGTGGGTAGTGCTGGAGTGGGAGCTGCCCTGGTGGCTTTGGCATTGTATAACTACACAGAAAATCCAGGGATATTGTATGGAGATAGAAAACAGAAGTATCAGGGAAAACATGTACTGTGCAAGGCTTGAAAAAAACTTTACTTCTTAAGAAACCCATTACAGGGCTGGATTTCTCTAGGAGTTTTGCATGGTAAAGGGCCACAATTCTGCAGGAATTCAGGCACACGAGGAATGGAACAGTGGGAACAGTCGGACTGGAGCTGGTATGCCTATGCCTCTGTCTAGGCTCTCGGTTCTTCTTGATGTGACTGAAGGGTTAATACCTTGCCCTAATTAATCTGCTAACTGATTTTTAGCAGCCTTGGAATGGGCTGACACTGCTGTCTCCCACCAGTGAGCTGCCTGAGCTGGAGGCACAGCGTGTGGGATGGATGTGTCACTGCTGCTCAGCCTTCCCTGCTCCTCTGGCTGTGTGTGCTGCAGCCATCCCTGCCCTGTCATGTGCTGTCAGAGCCATTCAGCATGGAGAGATCCCTCTAGCTGTGCCCATAGGACTGTTATTTCTCTGGGGAAAAGAGTTTAAAAGAGATCCCAGGTGAAATGCTGTTGTGGGAGAGGGGAATGAATGGTGTCACAGACCTGCTGCTTGCCTGGGGCAGTGGATTGCCTTGGCCTATGTAGGGGGCACAGAGGTTTGCCTGGTCACATCCTGCTGCATTCATGGCCCTTGCTAAGCAAGTGTCTCTCCACTCCCTGCTCAGCGAGTGCCAGAGGGAGCAGGATGCAGGAGAGGCTCCGAGAGCATCCTGTCCCAGCTGAGATGCTGGTAGTGCCTCTGAAATCTATATTCATCACCTTCTCCCTTGACACCTCCCAAAAATGCGGCTCTGGTCTCTGCTGCCAGCTCCAGCCCACTGGGGAGATAGCCAGAAGGTCTATTCCTGACTTGCAAAGGCGTTTTGGTAGCTAAGCCCTGCTCTTCTTGGAAACCTCTGCCCTGGGGAGGGGTTTGGGGACATCCCATGTCCCAGTCCCAGTGCTGCCTGCCAGGTGGGATGTACACATCCCTGTGCCAGGCCAGGTGCACAGCTATGTCTGTTTCTGTGTCAGCCTGGATTGTTTATCTGTGTTTCCCCTGAAAAGGCTGTGACACTGGCCTAAAGAGAGATTTTACACGTTAAAGGTTCCCTCTCCCTGCAGCACTGAAAATTGCTTTTTGCCTGTTGAGAAGGGGATATTTTTTTTAAAGATTGGTTATCAGGATGTGTCTTTGCCAGGTTCTAGCTGCACAGGTTCCCTGCAGGAGCAGGATCTCAGTGACTTGGGCAGCCCTGAGGAGTTAGTGTGCATCGTGGCTGTTTGCAGAGGAGCCTTCCCTGGGCGTGGAGCCTTGGGAAGGGCTGGGGCACGTAGGACATTCCCCAAGTCACCCTCATCTGCCATCCTGATGGGCAAGGGTTTGGGCAATGTGGCAATGGATAGTTACCATGCAGGTCTTTGGCTCCTGGTGGCCGTGGGCCCTCGGTCCCCTGGAAACCTGCAGAGTGGAGAAGGGAGTGTGAGTTGCTGGTGGAGGAAAAAGCACAAACAGAAGTAAGTGGTTCTGGGGAGCAGGACTGGGTGGAAAAGGCTGGAATTGAGGCTTTTCCTTGCCCATTCCCTTCCATTTGGACACGGATGTCAGCACACTGTGGGGTGTGGGTGCCAGCAAGCAGCCTGCAGCACAGTGCTCTGTGTCCCACAGAGACCACATTCCCCAGCAGTCAGGGATCTCCTGTTCCAGCCCAGGGGCTGGGGCCGCCAAACCCCTGCCTGCCATGGCCAAACCCCCCAGGCGTGGAAGAAGGGAGAGCTGAGCTCCAGAGCTGTTAGATGATAACCCTGCTGAGAGCTCTGCAGCAGCTGGAGGATTTCTGAGGGACTCTGTGGCCCCCAGACTGTCATCACCTCCTTATCCCAGGGCTGGAGGAGGAGGAGACCCTCCCACGCCAGGAGCAGAAGGATTTTGCTCCTCAAGCCCCAGCTGTGGGCAGAGTCCAGCAGCATCTTCCCATCAGGGAGAGTGGGTATAGGGATTGGCATCCTCTCATGAGGAGAAGGAGCTTGTCTCCTCCTGGGAAGAGCCTCCCAGCTGAGGGATAGCTTGGAGGTGTGTGCTGGGGTAGGGAAGAGCCTCACCTTTGTTGTCGTGTCCTTTCATCCTCTGGGAACCTGCAACAACCCCAGCATGGTTAGTGGGAGCCCCACAGCCCCTGGCCCGAAGGGTGTGGCATCCCCTCGAGCTCTTCTGCAGAGGGAGGGGAGGATGCTCAAAGCCTCTGCCAGGGTTTAAAGCTGGGGCTGTACCTTTCTCTGAGGAGTGGATTTTAATGGGCTGGGGGGGAGTGTTCTCACGATGGATCTCCACTGTCACTTGTGCTCCTGCAAGAAACAATGGCAGACTCCATAAGAAAGGGAAAAGCAAGCAGGACATGCAGGAGAAGGGCAGGATTGCCAGCTGAGGCAGTGCTGGAGACAGCTCTTAACTTGGAACAAAGCAGCAGCTCTGGTGATTGCGACGGTTTATCACCATATTAAAGAGCTCTGGATGGAGCTACAGTAAGCAGAGAATCAATGTCTTTCATTGATTTTTCTTGGAGTTGAAAAGAAAGAGCCTCAGAGTGATGAAAAGGGTTTGATACTAAAACGCCTGGCAGGGACTGTTGGCTGTAAGAGGCAGTGATCTGGCAGAGCTGGCCATGGTTCAGATGTGCCACAGTGCTCCAGAACAACCTCCTGTGGAAACCTGGGGGTCTGGGCTTCAAAGTCTCACAAAGAGAAGTTCAAGGACAAAAGTTAGGTAGGATCTTTTAAGAACTACCTGAACTTTTTGGCAGCGCCTGCCTTTTTTTTTTTTTTTTTCTTCAGGTGTTTCAGAAGGTTTTGCAGCACCTGAGGTTCCCTGGAGGATATTACTGTGCTTCCATCTGGGATCACACCATGGTGACTTGGGAGACTGAAGGTCAAGGTGTTATTGCACCTCGGGGCTGCCATCCAGTGATGCCTCCTATGATTTTATCAAGAGTTTTGTGACATTTGGGGATTTCCTTGAGAGCCAGTGCTTGGAACCAGCTGGTTAGGTAGGAATCTGCACTTTGATTCATCAAAGAGTAAATTTTCCTGCAGTGTTTGACTTCAAAAAAGTGAAGCTTCTCCTATTTTCTCCTGTGATTATGCAAAGAGGTTTGGTGTCCTTTAAGCCTTTAAGTAAGAAAAACTGTAAAACCCCTAAATCCTAGAGCTCTGGGATGGAGCAGCTATCAAGGTGTCAGGATCAGGGTTGACTGGTGTGTTTTGTCAGGCAACTCGAAGGGAAAATGAAGTTGGTTCTCAAAGGGATGTGTGCAAATGGTTTGGTTTCCTTAAGGTTTTTACATTTTCAGGGGTCCTTTTTTATTTCTCATTATTATTTTTAGCTATGGGGGTTTTTGGGTTTTTCTCACCAACTTCCACTGTCTGTTTTTCCCCTTGAACTAAAATTCTTTGCTTTCAAGAAACAAAATTACTGGTGAGGAATTGCCTCCTGCCAGGGAGTTTCAAAGGCATTTCACAATGAAAAATGGGATTCCACAGGAATTTTTCCAAGTGCTACATCCATTGCTTTGAAAACTGGTGGTGTGAAATGGTCACTGATGCTCTTATGAATTTTTGAATTTTACTATTCCTGGTCAATATATTCTCCATAAAGAATCATAGAGACTGGTTTGGGTTGGAAGGACCTTAAAGTTCATCTCATTCCAATCCCCTGCAATGGGCAGGGACACCTTCCACTAGCCCAGGTTGCTCAAAAGCAATACTTGCCCTTCTCCTCATGCTCTGTGGCTAGACAAGTCCTTAGCCAACAAGTGCTTTGGGTACAGCTGGCCCAGGGTGAGACTTTTTCTCTCTTTTGGGGCGTTCTGAGGTTATTTTATTACAGAAAAGCTAGTTGGGAACTCGCTGAAGCCCAGCTCTGTCTCTTGGGTCACCACTTACCTTCATCAGAGTGTGAAGTGATGGGTTGTGTCTGCTTGCAGAGCTCCCCGGAGACATGCTGACCTGGTTGCACAAGGGAAGACATCTCAGTGCCCCAAAGGTGGATTAAATCCATGCCCTTGCTCAGCAGCCAAGTAGGTAAGGACACAAGGAGCCTCACCCTGTTCTCCACCTTCAAAGCCCAATTGTTCCTTGTCCAGGGGTGCCTGACCCCACTCCAGAGGGATGCTCCAGCCGAGGGTGCTGCCGCTCGGGATGGGGGTCAGGGTGCTTGGGCCAGGGGGAGTGTGTTTGGAGAAGTGGGTGGGAGGGAAGGGCAATGCTGGGGGCTTGGAGGCGAAGAAGTCCCTGAGCAGAGTGTTGGTGTGGTTGTCAGCATCTCTGCTCGAGAGGCACTGCTGGCACTGCTTGCAAAGGGGTGGTGTGTACTGGGGTTGGTTTATCAGTAGAAGAAGGTGACATACCGTTAAGGTCTCTCCCCTGTAGTGCCTGTGGTCTGCTGTTTCCATTGCCATCATCCTCCAAACCTGTAAGATACAAATGGGAGATTGGCAGGGTGTCCTCCTGGAGTGAAGTGGTGGCACTGCCTGGAGACCAGGCACCCTGAACTCCTGTATGTCACCACAGCTGAACTCAAGTGTCACCAGGTTCCACCTTCCCTGTCTCCTGCAGTGCTGGTTGCAGCCCCTGGTGCTGAAGTATGGAATACCAGGAGGCAGAAAGTGCAATAGTCCAGGTCTAAGCTTTGATAGGGCTTGCTGGTGTTGGAGCAGGTGCTGGATGTTGTTTGATGAAGCATGAACACAACTTCTGTGATAGCTTTGCCTATCCTTATTAACCTGGGACCGGTTGTCTGAAAATCCAGCTTTCCCCCGAGGTTTTAGAGCAGGAATATTCCTTTTCCTCCCTTCACTTCTGCAGGGAGAGTTCCCTTACAGTTGCAGAGCACAGCAGTAGCTTTTTGGAAGACCCGCTGCAGGACAGGACCTGGGCCAGGGACACTGTCCCAGACTGGAGCTATAAATGGCTCAGGACAGTCATCCTCGGAGACAAAGCCTGTGCACACTGCAAACCAAACAGTTTTTTCCCGGCGCAGGAGGTGCTGGGCTGGGGTGAAAGTCACAGCCCGTGCAGGCTGCTCGGGGCCAGCGCAGGGCACAGCTCGGTGCACACAGCGCTCGGTTTGTGTCCGTGTGTCTCCTCC
>NW_008679338.1:0-716 GCF_000695815.1 Acanthisitta chloris | reverse complement strand
TGTTCCCCATACTATGTGCGTTTGTGTGCAGATATTTGATCTGGGCCCCAGATAAACCTGTCATGCTGGCTTGAGTCTCACCAGTGACATTACTCTGTTCTGGGCATCCATTGTGGGTGATGGCTTCCAACGGGTAGGATTCAAATGAATAGGTGCCCCCTTCTCACAACAAATCTAGTTTAAAGCTTTATTCACAAGTTTGGCAAGCCCCCGACCAAAAATGCTTTTCCCCTTTATTCATCAAAAGACGTCCATCAGTCTTGGTCAGATCAGGCTTACCTGCATAAATCTCAAGATCTGAGTACATAAAAGCTTGACTTTTGCACCATTGTTGCAGTCAACTATTTACCTTCCAGATTTGTCTGACCATCTCATAACCCTGTCACAGGCAGAGTGGGAGCTTCAGACAAAGTTTGTTACAGAAGCTCTCCGGCTGAGTCCTGAGGTGCAGAAAGGACCCCCTTGCTTTCTAAACTCCTTCTCAGAGAGAAGCCTAAGTGTGGCTGGATCCAATCTTAGCCCCAGACTCTGTCAATGCTTTATGTCTAAAGGATAATACAGATGTAATTGAACCTTTGTACAACTTTGTCCAGCAGGGATTAAGTATGGCAAACCAGATATATTTATATAAATATAGATGATTTATTATGAGAATGATTAGACAAAAGTTTTAATCACAATAATTTCTGACACAGTATAGAAGCTATAACAACTAT
>NW_008679337.1:0-212 GCF_000695815.1 Acanthisitta chloris | reverse complement strand
AAATCCAGCTGTATGGTTCCCATGAGTGCCAAGGGGGTGGTGTCGCCACTTCAAATCCATCTAGAGGGTACCTGGAGTGCCACAGTGTGGTGCCCCCTCCCCACACCCAGGGGTTACAGGTGGGTGCTGCCCCTCTCCTCCCCACTCCGAGCTGCAGGATGCCCAGGGGTGTCAGGTGGGGAGGTGTGGGGTCAGGAGCCCTGGGGTGCTGC
>NW_008679336.1:0-9761 GCF_000695815.1 Acanthisitta chloris | reverse complement strand
AATACTATCAAAACACTACCTAACATACTAACTCAGCACCTCTCCTGATTTGCCAGTCTCCTCTAAGAGTTTACAGCTATTGTTTGCACACTCCAGTCATGAGGGTCATCCCACCACACTTCTGTGATAGCAACTGCATCATAACTTTCCTGCTATGCAGTGGCTTCCAGCTCGTCCTGTTTGTTGCCCATACTGGGTTTTGCCCCCAACACAGGTGTGCCACCCTTAGGTTCATCTCTAGTGAACCTGGTCTTATCCACTTTCACCTTTGAGCCTAGTTTAAAAATCTCTCAATCAGCCCTACTAATCCTTTGCCTCTCTGAATCAGGTGGGAAGCATGAGCAGACCTAGTGCAATGTAAGCTTCCTCATGGTTGGAAAACCCAGAAGCCCACCTATGGCACAAGCCTCTTATCCATGTGTCCTGGCTTTACCCCAACCAGCCACCAAACACCATGCAGCTGCTTGCTCACTTCCCCCACCAACAGCATGGGGGAGAGAATCTGAAGGTTAAAAGCTAGAAAAACTCTTGTGTTGTGATAAAGATGGTTTAATAGAGAAAGCAAAAGCTGCACACACAAGCAAAGCAAAGCAAGGAATTAATTCACTGCTTCACACAAACAGGAGGTGTTCAGCCATCTCCAGGAGAGCAGAGATCATCACATGTCACATTTCCTTGGGAAGACGAACACCATCACTCCAGATGTCCCCCCTTCCTCCTTCTTCCTCTCACCTTTTATACTGAGCATGATGTCATGCGGTATGGAATATCCCTTTGGTCAATTTGGGTCACCTGCCCCAGCTGTGTCTCCTCCCAAGCTCCCATGCACTCACAACTTCCTTTCCAGCGTGGCAGTACGGAAAGCAGCAAAGGCCTTGGCTCTGTGTAAGCTCTGCTCAGCTGTAACAAAAACAGCTCCACATTATCAACTCTGTGTTCAGCACCAATCCTAAACATAGCCCCATACTAGCCACTGTGGAGAAACTTAGCTCTACATCAGCCCAAACCAGCACACCATGTGTGAATCAGTCCAGTTTTCTATTCCTTTCAGTTTTTTCCCCTAATACTGAAGGAATCAAGGAGAAAAAGTACAGAAACCAAGGAAGCGTGAGTCCTGAGAGCACATCGCTCAAAATAATAACCTTATTTCTCCTAGCCAGTGCCATGCCAACCATGCTACATTGCTCAGTGAGATAAATAAGTTGAATATATTGGATACTGTTTTCAGATCATTAGTGTGCAGAAAGATTATAAGAATAATCAAATTTGATTCCTAACCAAATTATACAGTATTAAAACCCCCACAATAATCTGTCTCAAACACAAACGTATTAGTGCTAATGAAAACTCCAGGGTAGCTTTTAGCAATTTCATTACAGACTACCTTGGAACATGGCAGTTCAATTAATCTCTGCACTGCCACATTGCATTCTTAACTTTTTTCAAACAGGTTTCGTTGAAATAACTGTATTTGATCTGCAGGCTTTAGGTAGTTTAAACAGGAATAGATCATGGTTAGGAACTCAAATGTCTGAAAGCAAATGGACTTTATATAAATACTTCCTTTTAAGTCTTCTTACAATGAATTTCTGTCAAAGATTCTCCTGTAAGTATGAATATATCTGAAAGATCATAAAAGTCTCCAAGTGTGCCAACCTTATACTTTTCAATGCCCACTCAATACGAAGAAATATTTGGTCTCAGCCAGTCCTGCGTAAGAACTAAAATTTTTATAGGCAACTGTCCTGCAGCATTAGAGGATGGCTCAAAAGAAAAAAATAGATTTAGAGTTACAATAGAATTTTTAGGTCTTGTTTCTGACAAAGAAACATCAAGTCCTGTATGTCCATGGCCCATCAAATGCAATTTTTAGGACTTTCTTGCTTTGTTTTTGTTGGGGTTTTTTTCCTGACTGGCTGTGTTCTAACATATGTTGCAACCATTTTTTTTCTGCTTTGGAAGCCAAGTAACATATTAGGTAATTCCATAATCCAACTTTGTGTTCATGCTTAAAAATCAGTTCACCAGGGAAGGATGGTTGTTCTCTGAAGGGTCTTTGCTCTGTGATTTCATATTGCATTTATGCACATATCTTATGATTATCATCACCCCTTCCACTTTTGGAATAGCCTTTGTGGAACAAAAGTCATGCCTGTCATTCGGGGTACTTCTACTAGGAAGATTTTTTTTTTCTCTTTGATATAACTGGATTTTCTCAATCATCTTTTGCAATTTAGTACAGCTTACTCACTTTTATTTACCATCAACTTCCCTGATCTAATTTTATAGCTGGAGAAAAATGAGTATATTTAACTTGTCACTTAACTTTTTCTAGGGACCACTAATTTGTCTTGGCCATTTATTTTTCCAACATTACATTTTCTATAGTATTTTACCTGTTTTAGTTTGTGAGCTCTTTCACTATAGCTATCTTTACAGTATTCTTTATGATCAAGAATGGTTCTTGTGAGCACTGGAGCACCTGTATTGTTCTTGCACAGTATAATATTCCTGATCATCAAGAAAGTTTCTGTAGCACTCTCTGCCAAAATAAGAGGCAATGAAAAAGGCACAGAGGTTCCTTCCCTCCCTCCTTTCCCTGTTCCTTCACCCGTGGGTCTTACTAACACCTTGTTCTCAGTCTGTAATCATGCATGTATGCAACACTTGAAAAAAAATTCAAAAGGGTCCTTTTTTTGATCATAGTTAGGGCTGGGTTGAATTTCTGAATCTTTCACAATTTGCTACAGGTTTGCAGGACAGGTCCTTTGGAGGACTGAAAACTGATTGAGGTGTCCAAAGTAAAGGACAGGATTTAAGTACAACTTTTCAGGATGGAAACCAAGTCCATAGAGCTGTTGAGGTAGGTTTTATTCAATATTTTTGTTGAGGATCTGAAGAAACAAGCACACAGTAAAGCTCCAGTGGTTCTTAAATTGTCTGAATTTTATTCTTTCTGAATATTTTCTTGCTTTTTGGGGGTTTTTTTAGTATTTTTTCTTTTTAATTTTTTTCCTCCTTTGTAATTTAGGTATAGCAGGTACTCTGGCTTCTGTTGCTCTTCCAGGAGTATCAGTCAAGGCCCAGCTGAATTTCCTTGGCTCCTGTGGTTCTGTAGCTTGCTGCTCTGTGAGGCAGTGCTGGCACTGAATCTTTGTCCTTCAGAAGGATCAGGGGCAAAATTCATCACTGGATCATTAATTGACAATTAAAGAATGAAAGGGTAACCTGACAACACTTTCCTTAAAGTGGCTGGTAGTGGATGTCTGCCTAATTGAAATCATTATCAGGACAGGTTTGTCTGTGCTTCTCAGATAAGATCTGGGCATCACTGTGCAGAGAGGGGGAAGATTAATCTCTGACTGTGTTGTAGGGAAGCTGTCAGCTCTCATGTTGTGTAGTTTGACAGTTACCCATCAGCAACAACTTCTGTTTGTCATTTGACTGTCACTTAATGAGTGAGGTCTGTCAAACTGAACACAAAGACCAACGTTTTCTGTAGTGGAAACCTCAATATTTAAACTTTCTCTCTCTTTTGTATTGTATTAGTGTCATGGAGGTTGGTTACTTAAAGGGAAGGATAACACAGGTATAAAATAAAGGATTATTCCAGCTAGATCAATTACAAATAAAGCAGGGTGGAATTATTTTTCAGTGTCAGGCAATTTCAACCGTTTAAAGATAACTGTGCCTATACATCCAAAATAAATGAAACAGAGCTATGTAATTATCATTTTCAAAGTGCTGCAGAGGCTGCTCTATTTTGGAAACTGTCAGCCACACTGCTGTAAATGTGTCGCAAGCTGCAGCTAAATCTCACCTTGCAAATGAGCTCACTGTATCTCATCAGATAGTGAAAACAATTCGCCTGTAGGAGTTACTTTAAAATATTAACTTGAGTCCTAAATCAGGCAGCTAACAACAGGGTATACGAACTAATCCTGAAGGAGAGATAAAGTTTCTTCACTATTTTATTTCAACGCATTACACTGAATATTTGAGACTAAATAGATGTCCAAGCTAAAAATATAGCAATTGCATTCTTTTTATTTTTCTTCTTCCCCTTTCCCAGTGAATGCTGGAAGGTGTCATTTATTTCTCCAGGAAAGTAACCATTCGCATCACATAATAGAATGTCTCATAGTGCACAGTGGCAGAAAATGGATTAAGGAATAAGTGTTTAATAGTTTGGTTTTTAATAAGTCTTTAATAGTTTTCAGTGCTTTCAAATCTGAGCAAAATAGTGGTTACATGGGGCTAGATTCCACAGGCTTTGCACATGATGAGTATTATTGCTTTATTAATAGCTTTTTTGACACTTTCTAGAATTATCTGGGTTTTTTTCACAGCTTTCTGCTGTTGCCAGGCCATATCCTGAGACACATTTTAGCACATGAGTAATGTTATCACAGTTACTGTGATTTTTAAGCACTTGATATTTTAAGTTTTGTTGGTCTGGGATGAGATAAAAAATTGCTTTATGAGTATTCCATAGCTGTTATTTGCCACACAAGTGCAAATAAGGGTGCAAATACTAAACCACTCCAGACAGATATGTTCCTCTACCCAAGTCTTATAAACATGCATATATTAAAAAAACAAACCAACCCAAAACAGTAAAAGAAAATGTGGAGCCCAAAGCAAAGTTAGTCTAGTGAACATATCTGAAAAATCATGTCTGAAACCTGTGCGTCCAAGAGCCAACAGTCATTTGAAAAAGAATATGGCAGACCTGATTTTCTAGTGGTATTCTTTTAGGTTGTCTGTGTAAAAAATTGTATCTGTTATTTTATGATATCATGGTTTCATTCATGATTAAATGGATGTCATTAAAGGGAGCATAGCTTGGTTAGCACGGGTCAGACTCTGGACTTGTGAGCTCTATAAGCAGGTAGGAAGTAAATGCTCAGTTTCTTAATTAGTTACAAAGTTTTTGTGGTGGTGAGTTTGTGTTACGACACTTGGTATTTCTGTTTCAGGCAATATAGACAATGACTCTTAAAGAATTATATTGCATATATTACATTCAAAATTGAAAAATAATTATTTGTGTAGATATAAGAAATTGAGTACTCTAAAACCTTAAGTGTATTAAAATTGATGGTGTGAGCTATACTTTAATTTGTATCAGCCTGAAAATGTTAAAGTCACTAACAGCAGCATAAATGATAATGTTGAATACCTTAAATTGCTTAGTTATAATTGAAAGATTAAAAAAAAAATTTAAAGTCTAACCAGAATTCATAAAGATGATGCTCATTCTCACAAATGTATTTTCAATCTAATCCACAGTAAAGAAGGGACAACCACATCAGGTGCTTTTAAAAATATCCCTGTTATTTACAGATAAATATTTTACTATTTTATTTCAATTTAACTACATACCAATGGTCACTTAAGAGAGGAAGTCAGGGCTGAGGAAGGAGAATAATGATGAATTTATAAGTCCCTTTAAAAAATTGATCACAGCAATTCAGTTTTGGCAACATAGGAGGTGCAGCAAATAAACCTGAGTTGTCAGCCTTCAAATGCCTTCAAAAGAAGACTCATGTCTGGATCCAGGTTTATATTGGTACAAATATTTTTTGAAACATTCCTGAGACTACTCATCCCACGATGGACTGAATTTTGCAAGACTTTATCCATGTAACTAGGTTCTTCTTTATTACATTGTCCATTAGACAGACATGCTTTAGCTAAACTACAAGTCAGATGAGATAACAGTTTCTGTAACCAATTCCTCCTCATGAATAAGCAAATACAAATCCAAAGAGAGAAAAAGACATGCAGGGACAAATATACCCAAAAGAAAGGGTGAAATGAAACTGCAGTAGCCTGAAACAAAAAAAAGATAATGATTCAGAGTTACTATTCTTCCCATTCCTACATCTGCTGCTGCCACCTTTTTTCAGAAGACCTTACTCTTCTGTATACTTCTCAGATTGTCTTTCACAGACCTTCCATCCCATCTTATCTGCCAGGAATTGCCTACAAAAAGAGAGGTTATAGCCCAGAAACACAGATAAATCTTGTTTTGAACATGAATCTCCATGCATCTATTGGTCAGGTCCCCAATTCTGGAACCAGTTCTGAGCACAGAGGAAGCACAAGCTTCAAAGCGATGCTGCCACTGGCAGAGCCTGTCAGTGTAAATAGCATGGGAGAAGAGGTGAGAAGAGGGTCTTGGAGGTAGCACTGCTGATGAGGAATGCACAGTGTTAGGAACACACATGTCGGAAGTTTTACTTCAGGCAACCTCTAGTACTCCCAGATGGCCAGAACAGACATTAGCAGTTAGAATTGCTCTACCAGACTGACATTTTCTGAACAGAAATAATGTTGGATG
Organism: Acanthisitta chloris; assembly: GCF_000695815.1. Classification (NCBI taxonomy): domain Eukaryota; kingdom Metazoa; phylum Chordata; class Aves; order Passeriformes; family Acanthisittidae; genus Acanthisitta; species Acanthisitta chloris. The sequence continues at coordinate 3,415 of NW_008679336.1, read as the reverse complement.
CTCTTAGTTCTCCCCATGTTTTGACCCAAGGCACACCAAGTGGTGGCAACTAAAAGAGCACTCCTGAACAAAAGTAAAATACATCTGACAGACATGTGATGCTTGTGGGTAACACATTCCATGATGCACTGTTTAAAAATCACTGAAGAGTCTTGAACTTCTATCACTCCAAACCGTGACAGCAGGGCTTCCAGCAGCTAAACCTTCTCAGAGGTCATGTGCTAGAATAAAAGCCTCTTCGGTGTTTAGAATCGGAGCTGATCACTCTGCAGTGCTTCTTTGTCACATAATTTGCCATTCCGGAAAGAAAAAGCAGTGTTGAAGGGTTCTCATTGCTATCAGAGAATCAGTATAAAATAAATCCAGAATAAAATAGGCTAAAGCATTTGTAGGTGTTGACAGCACGTCCATCATAATTTTAAGTTTATTTTGCACATTTCTCTTACTGCAAAAGTTTAACTGAACTTGCTGAGGCCATCGAGTGAGCCTGTGCTCCAAGCCCTGCAACTTCTAATTTTAATTATCTGTTCTTTAGATCTCTCCTTTTTATGTTCAACCTGAACTGCTAAATCAAAGCAATTTCTAGGGGAGCATGATCCCTGAGACCCACTAAATACAGGCTGATGACTGAAATGTACCTCTGTGCCAGAAAATAAATTTGATGTGTGGATGTTGATTGTGTATCCAACATACTGGGGTGTTTTTAACTGCTGTCGTGAGAGAAATTGCATACATAAATACTTCCTTTTCTGCCATCAACAAGAGAAGAAATTAGATGGAGTGCTAAAGCAATAGTTTATTTTTAAATATTTGTTGGCTTTTAATGGATTTACTTTGTGTTATTGTGTTGCCATTTAAGAAACATTAACAAATCAACTGAGAGAAGTGTTAAATGCTAAGCATGCTTTATAAATGTTAAGATGCTTTAATAATGGGCCTGTAAACAGTCTATAATTTTACAAATTATTCCCCTCTCTCTTAAAAAAATTAGACATCAGATAAAAGCTGCACAAAATCTTATCATAAACAGAGTAAAGATGTCCTATAGTTTTTATAGAAGGTAGTCTCTTGTTTCATGGCTCATCACATAACAGAAAAAAACCCATGTTATTATGACAAATAACAAGTAGAATTTCTTATTATTGGCCAGACTATTTGTAGAACTTGCAGAATTGTTGTTTACAGGAAGGGTGTGGGACTTCTGGTAATATTTTGTTTTCTTGGGTAAAAGTCAGGTGAAATGCTACAAAATGTAACCTGGTAATGGGGCACCTGAACAGACCTTTTGATCTCTGAATATGAGGTAAGTCATTTAAAACAAATCCCTGAATTATTTTAATTCTAAACACTGAAGAGATTTTTTTTGCCTATGACATGTCTGAATGCTTTATGCTTCAAGCAAATTGCCAGATGCTTTCCAGCTCTTTGGTTTCACTGATGTGATATCCCAGCCTAGTGAAGTTTGGCAGAGCTACTGCAGAGAGATGAAGTATGAGGACTGTACAAAGCTATTCCCTATAGTAACGTTTTGGCAACGCTAAGAGTTTAAGAAGCCAGAACTAGTAGGTTAGGATCTTCCAGTTCTAATTCTTTCAACTGCATATTCATCCAGGGAAACTTTTAAAACAACCTTTCCAAAACTTTATTATTTCTGTATATGTAATAAAAATGCAATAAATATCTGACATCTTTATTAAAACAGAATTAATGTGTATCGTTATTTAGAGAGAAACCTGACTGTATACTTTTGGAAGGATTCTTATTCTTTCCTAAACCAGTCAATGTAGTATCTAAATCCTAATTATACCTGTTAAAAGGATTCCAGGCAGTCTTCAAGTCTGATTCAGAAGCTAAACTTTTTGGGAAGGTATAGAAGCCAAGGAAGGAATATAGCTACCTATTCAGTGCTGCCTTTAAGTCTAGCTGTTATGAACGAAATAGCAGAGCCAAACTTTCTCATTGGCAAGGGTTTCTGAACAGTAAAACAAAACATCCAAAGAAATCAGATAATGGTGTCATGGGTACTGCTAAGGTTAGAATCTTTTTGGGTACAAGATGTTTGCATTCATGCGCACCTTTCTGCATTTATTAATACAGTTTTATATTTGTAAAAGCGATTATTTCAAATAAGCTTGATTTTTAAAGAGCTTTGCTGAAGAGCAGATTTAAATGTATATCTGTATTTTAAAACATCCAAAGAAATCAGATAATGGTGTCATGGGTACTGCTAAGGTTAGAATCTTTTTGGGTACAAGATGTTTGCATTCATGCGCACCTTTCTGCATTTATTAATACAGTTTTATATTTGTAAAAGCGATTATTTCAAATAAGCTTGATTTTTAAAGAGCTTTGCTGAAGAGCAGATTTAAATGTATATCTGTATTTTATCAAAGCAATGAAATTCATATATGTTAGGCAAAATATTGAATCATGATTCCTGTTTGAAAATAAGTAAGATATAGTCTTTGAAAACAATTGGGATTCTAAGAGTGCAGTCCCATATCAAGTATTAAATAGATGAGAAAAAGGAATTTGCTTGGCTGCCTGGCAGTGAACATAAGTCTACTTCTAAAGAGACAGAAGGGTTTGCAAAGATGACAGAGCTTAAGGCTTCCTTTCAGGGACAAAGCTCAAGAATCTGTATGTTACCATGTGCTTGTATTGCCAGTAGAAGAGGCACACAGAGAAGCAGAACTCCTCACAGAGGAATTGGAAGAACCAGTTCTGCTAAATGTTGATGTCTTTTTCCTCATTATATCTGGAAGGTATAACCTTATTGTTCCTATTTTCTAATTTTGCCATTTCTTTATTTGCCCTCTGATGATCTTAGCACTCATCAAGATAGCAAAGGTAAGAAAAGGTTCTCTCTCTCCAGCATGGCACAGTTAACAGACAGGAGATAGGTGAGCAACTTTTCTGTCCCAGTTAGCATCTTGATATAAATATTGCTCATCTCTAATATATCACTGGCTGGATGGTTACATGCAGAAAGTTGTGGTCTGGAGCTCATTGCCCGCATGGAGTCCAGTGGCAAATGGTGTCCCTCAGGAGTTGGTGCTGGGGCCAAAACTGTTCAACATCTTTGTTGATGACAAGGACAGTGGGATTGAGTGCACCCTCAGCAAGACCAAGCTGGGTGGGGCAGTTGACATGCTAGAGGATGTGCCATCCAGAGGGACCTTGACAGGCTTGAGAGGTGGAACAATGCAAACCTCATGCAGGTCAACAAAATGAAGTGCAAGGTCCTACATCTGGGCCATGGCAATCCCAGGCACACCTACAGGTTCAATGGGGAAGTACTTGAAACCAGCAGTGAGGAGAAAGATTTGGGAGGGACAGTGGATGAGAAGCTCACCATGAGCCATCAGTGTGTGCTAGCAGCCCGGACAGCCAATTGAATTCTGGGCTGCATCAA
>NW_008679335.1:4162-9516 GCF_000695815.1 Acanthisitta chloris | reverse complement strand
TAAATACCAAATTAAAATTATTTACTTATAATATATAATAGTTATAATTATAAATCTTATTATTCTGTGGATTTATAATTTAAAATATCTTATAAAATTTGCATTCTTACATCAACAACCAGTAATTAATCTTTAGCCTCCCCAATCTAACCATTTTGATAAACATAACTAAACAACCCAAATCATTTTGACAAACATAACTAACCAACCCAAACCATTTTGACATTATATGGACACAATGTATTTGCTAGAATACATCTAAAGGTAAAAAGGTTCAGAATTCCAGGACCTGCTTCCCATTTTCCATCAAATTTAGCATTAAAATGTAGTTGGATTATAGCTCTGAGCTTCTCCAGTGACTTTGGGCATCCTTCAAGTTAGGGGAAAAAGAGTGGGAAAAAAAAAATTAAGTGTATGAGGACATTGCTGAATGTATTGCTCATTTATTGTAAAGGCAACACAGACTTTAAATATTTGAAGTATCAGAGACATATAAAAGCCACAGCCCAGTAAGCAAATATTCTTGAAAAATTACCCTAATTAAATCTTTGTCACACTTGATAATGAGATATTTGCTTCCATGGCTTTTTCTGTTTTCCTTTCACGATGCTGATGAGGTGGATGTCACTTTTAATTTAATAGTATCATATAGATTTTTCTTTGGTAATATCTTTACAGGTCAGTGCACTCCAGGCCTGTAGGTAACAACTGGTGCTAACCATGCAACTTCTCCCTTAAGGTTAACCAAGCAATGTGCATAGTAATCATCAAAAAAGTGAAGTCATTTTCCACAGTGCACAAATATTAAGCTGATAATCACTGAATTTCTATGGGTTTTCCTTCTGTCCAGAGGGTTTAACAATAAATACTCAAGACTGAGTAAGTCTTTTAATAATTAAATAAAATCTAAACCAGTAACTGTTTAAACCTTTCTCATAAAACATGGAAGAGCAAACTCTGTTCCTAAATGCTCTGTTTGATGAAAATTCTGCAGACAAGACAGTGTTCCTGTCTTGGCCTTTCTGCCCTTGAAAGCTTTTGAGACTGAGAAAAGAGACTTCTGTACAGACTTTGTAAAAAGGCAGTCTTTGAAATTCTCCTTGATGTGGTATTTTAGGCTTATTAGAAGGGTGAATTTAAGTACCATGTCAAGCCATAATCCAGTTCTTGGGCTCTCTGTTTTATCCTTAGGTCCCTCCAACTCACCCCAAGAAAAAGCAGCTCACATTTTGCTGTGCTGCAAGTGCTGATGAATAATGGGATTTTGCATTATTTTCGTAAAAGAAAAACTTTTGTGGACAGAAAAGAATGACAATATTAGCCGAAATGCATGTGTCTATTTTTCAGGGAAGTAATCAGCTTCCAAGTAATTGTAAACATTACTTCTGTATTATCAGAATAAGGCTGAGTGCAGGAAACTGTCACTCTGACACAAAATGTGCTTTTAAAGCCATTAGTCTTTAAAAAGAATGTATCTCGATGCATTACAACAATGATCTGGATTATCATGTTGTTAAGAATCAATAATGTTTCAGCTTCCCACCCACTCCTTTCTGAACTAATTGTACACACGAAACTAGCTGCAAATATATTGCATTGAAGTTAGACAGAAAAAAACTGTATAAAACTTTACTGGCTAACACAAAATGTACAGTTTACAGGTAAACAGACATGGATGATTTATAATTTTGAGAGGGAATGAGAATTTTTTTCCTTTTGTCTCTCAGCTTCAAACTAAGATAATGTTCCAAATATATTCATAATACTCTAATGAATATACCAGTGCAATGCTTCTGAAAAGTAGATTTTGTTAACCTATGGACTCACTACTAGAAATTATTTGTAATTAAAAATATATTTAAAATGTATATATATTTAAAAGTATTTTGTTACTAATCAAAGTCAAGCTCAATGCTGTTGGAGCTGCTTTTGCAGCTACTTTTGCTGAGGTAGGATTTGACTCACTGGGGCTGCTGTTTTCAGTAACAGCTTCACAAACGTGCATAAAACTTCACCTTTCACCACTCAGAAGGGAACAAAAACATCTGATAGAGCTCAGAAAACAAAAAAAGAAGGTACAGAGTGCACACCATGCAGAAGGAACCAGTGATACATTCACTAACTAGAAAGTTTCCCATTAAATTATGGGAGCAGGAGAGGAAGAATTCATCTTTGCACTTGCACATATGGCAAGATATTAAGTGCTAGAATTGTTAGGATGGAAAAGAGCTCAAGATCATTGAGTCCAACCACTACCCCAGCACTGCCAAGTACACCAGTAAACCACATCTGTAAGTGCCACATCTACACAGCTTTTAAATAACTCAACTCTTCCCTGGGCAGTCTGTTCCAATGCTTGACATCCCTTTTGCTGAAGAACATTTTTCCTAATATCCAGCCTAAACCTCTGCTAGTGCAACCAGAAGCTATTTCCACTCGAGGTTCTCAAAGCAATATTATGTATATTGCCTATATAATCCATGTTAATGTGAATGTGGCTGAAACTTGGACTTTACATATTTGCACTCTTGCCATGAACTGAAGTTCTATGTTCACTAAACACAATGTAAAACAATATATGTTTCTGATAGAGCAAACAACAACTTAATAAATTCTTTACGTGGCAGGTGAAATATACAGAAAAATGCCTCATATAGGCAAAGTTATCTCACATATATTTTGGCAAGGGGAACTTTGTTCATAATCACTGTCACTACCTAAGTCACTAGATGATTTTACAGTGACAATATTCCAAAAGTCATAGATTTGCTTATGAGGGTCTCTAAATATCAGTGTTTGTGGAGTCATGGAATCTCAGAATCATAGAATTTTGGGAGTTAGAATGGACCTTACAGATCACCTAGTCCCAACCCCTGCCCTGGGCAGGGACATCTGCCACCAGAGCAGGTTGCTCAAGGCTCATCCAACCTGGCTGTGAACACTGCCAGGGTTGGGGCAGCCACTACTTCCTTGGGTAACTTGTTCCCATGTCTCACCACCCTCACAAGAAAAAGCTTTTGCCTAATACCTAACCTAAATTTCCCCTCCTTCAATTTGAACCCATTACCTCTTATTCTATCACTGCAGTTCCTAACACAGAGTCCCTCTCTGGCTCCTTGTAGGTCCTTCAGATATTGAAAAGTTGCTCTGAGATCTCCACACAATCTTCTCTTCTCCAGGCTGAACAGCCCCAACTCCCTCAGCCTGTCTTCATTTTGGGGAAGGAAGTATCCTGTTTCTCATTTTGGGAAAACAGTATCTGTTATGTCATGTTAAAAAAGGAACAATGGAAGAGAGAGCAAAAAATTACGAAATTATCTGAAGTTTATCAAAAATAAAAGCTGTGGATTTTTAATTGATGTGCACATAAATGTAGAGTTAAAAATGCTCTGCTATATCTATCAAGTCCCAAGGACTGCTTTGATTTTATTTTTGCACATTTATTATGTCTCAGAAGCTTCTTGAGACTTAGGTATTTCTCAAAATAAGGAAGGCCTATTGATATTGGCTATAACCTTAAAGAAACACCCCAGAGATGCCCTTTATAAAGTCACTTTTGGAATAAAAGAATATGTTTCTTTGCACTGGAACCAGTTGGCTTCACCAAATAGTGTATAATTTTAAATGATAAAGCCATTTTGCTGGCTCTTGCTTTTAGAGGTGTAATTTGAATACCCAGGAAATCAATATCTGCTTTGTTACATGATTACAACCAAATAATTGAAATATCACAGGGGCACTGAGCCATAGAGCCTTTGTACTGGACAAATGAGACATTTTAATGACAATGCTTTCAGTACAAATTCAGCCCTCAATTGTGTGTAACTTTGGGAAGTATTTTTATTTTTTAGCACTCTGCAAAGAATACTGGTGTGTAAAAATGAACACCTGAGAACAGAGTGACACTTTTGTGCCTTCAGTTTTGCAGCAGAACTTGCTCACCAATAGTGTTACAAACAAGCCACAGAAACTCCACTAAGGGAGGAATATGATGCAAATCCAAGCCAAAAGTGACAAGATTGATTTTGGATAGGTCTGAAGGCTGGAAACAAGCTGCTACATCTTGTAAGTAAGGAACAATGCTTTATGAACCCTGGTTCCTCTGAAAAACAAAATAAAAAGCAAGGTTCTGTATAAGGGAAACACTTAATTCATGCTTTGACTTGTGAAGAAAAAAGGATTCTCCCTTATGATATAAAATCAGGAGAATCTGTAGGTGAAGCACAAGTCAAGGTTAATATAAATTATGTATCTGCTACTTAGTTGCATGGCAGAGCAAAGGGAGAAAACAGGCTTTCTTATCAAAGAATAACTGCAATATTATTTCAAAGGGATTCACTGTGATTGTAGGATAATAGTTTTAAAACTGGAGTAAGCACAAAGGTTGAGCAGCTTACTTAATGAAGCGCTAGCCTTTCATCCCTGGCAGTGTAATTTAAATCCATCTTTCAGTCCTAAGTAAAATGAGTGGCCTCATCTTTGTCCCTCATGGACAGTAATACACGTTATATAACTACTGCATGTAATTTGACACAATTTAGTCCAACCAACAGCCATTTTGTCAGGAGAAGACCAAACTTCAGCTACCACAAAGGTTGAAACAACTCTTTTTTTTTTTTTTGGTTTTTATTTCCAAAAGAACAACTTTCCAAGGATGCTTTTGTTATTATGGAGGAGTCTGTAACAAATCCCACTTTTCACACTGCAACCCTTATTCCAGGTGTGATTCCTTATCTCAAACTTGTGTATCAATTCCTCTAAGATCTTGACTTTAATAATGACCTTATTTTTTATATGGTTTCCACAGAATTTCACTTTTAGGTCTGAAATTCCAGATATCTTATGTGTAACATCAATATCTTCTTTTGAGACCTAAAGCAAGGTGATAGAGACCTTAAGTGAAATATTTCAGGTGGTATTTTAGTTGGTTTTCAGTTACCTAATCTGGAAAATTGCTTGTTCTATTATTAATTTCAAGATTCTAAGACATCTTTGTGTATTCGTAACTTACAGGAATGATTTGTGACTACATATAGATCTTAATCTAATAATATATTTTCAATACATGTAGCAAATATTTGTGTCACATTCTGTATGTGGCTTTCCAGTGTGACTCCAGCAATGAGAAGAGAAGTTTGGGTGTGATGGTTGAGGAGGAACTCACCATGAACTGCAGTGTGAGCTCAGCCCAGAAAAAATTGAATCTTGGGCTGCATCCACAGGAGTGTGGGCAGCAGCTCAAAAGAGGTGATTCTGCCCCTCTGCTCTGCTCTGCTGAGACCCACCTGGAATACTGCACACAGTTCTGGTGTCCTCAACACAAGAAGGACATGGAACTGTTGGAGCAAGTCCAG
>NW_008679335.1:0-4126 GCF_000695815.1 Acanthisitta chloris | reverse complement strand
GGAAAGTCTAGGTTGGATGTGAGAAAAACGTTTTTTACTCTGAAGGTGGTGAGACACTGTCCCAGGGTGCCCAGGGAGGCTGTGGCTGCCCCAACCCTGGCAGTGTTCACAGCCAGGTTGGATGAGCCTTGAGCAACCTGCTCTGGTGGGAGGTGTCCCTGCCCAGGGCAGGGGTTGGGACTAGATGATCTGTAAGTTCCATTCCACCCCCAAAATCCTATGATTCTATGAAAATGGGCAAACAGAAATCTTTGAGAAGTCAATTCCTTCAGCAATGTGATCCTGAAATACACTTCCAAGACTTGGGAAATCTGCTGTCATACATTCAAATGTTTCTCAAATTCCAGATGTCTCTTCTTTGCCCGCTACAAACTTGAGGCTGATGGCCTAATTGCAGAGATATTCTATCAAATCATAAAGCAAGAGCTTCACAGAAAACAGCATTTCAGCTTGACTGTCCTGCTTGGACATGGACACCACAGCCAAAGCTGGAAACTGAAGCAACTGCTGCCTGGGAAGATAGAGATTAGTTTAAAAAAGCCAAGGAATGAGCATAGGCAGCAACGAGCCAAAAGGCATAAGCAGTTTCCAAGAGGAAAGCAGGAAACATCAACTATTGGGCTACAAAGAAATAAATACCCCCAAAAATTCAAAATAGCAACAAATAAGATTCCCAGTGACCTCACCATTCTGGTAATTTTGCCTTATTTGATGAAGCAGATTTCCAACACAGTCTGTAGATGCTTCTTTCCTCATAAATCTTCTCCCTCCTAAAAAGAAGAAAAGCTCTTTGACTGTTGCTTCTTAATAATTTATTTCTGTCTTTCCTTACTTCCTCATCTTTATTTTCCTTCCTTTTTCCTGGAGAACCCTTAGGCAAGGAGATCCTAAACCAATTTATTCTACTGATTATTTTTTTCCAAATGTAGTTGCTTATCTAAGCATAAAGCTGTATGCATCTATATGAATAATGTTCTATGGAGGAACATAAAAGAGTTTAGACTCCCTTAGTTACATCTTGCCTACCTGAGTCTTTTCTTTCCATGCACAAATTAAAGAAAATCCCAAGCTGCACAATTGGTAGCACAAGTGTTCAAGAGAATGCTCAGAAAGAACTGAAGAATACTTACAGATAGATTTAATTATGTTATTGTGCTTGTTCTAGAAAGAAAAAAGTTGAAATATTTTACCATATACAAAGAAATATAATTTTCCCCTAAAATATGGCAGTATATCTGAACATTTACAAGCTAGTAGGAGGTTTTTTTCTTTTTTTATTTTCATTTTTTGTGACAGGTTATAAAAGTTTTTCATACAGAAAAAAAATTTCAATTGTGATGATTTTTATTAAAAATTTCCTATCTTCCTTAAATACTGTTTAGTACTTTAAAATCCTTTTTGGTTTAAATATTTTCCAGACTTTCTGATGCTATCATCCAAAGAAAACCAAATGCATAACCTCTCAGTGGTTGATACTTGTTTAGAAAAGCTATCATCCAAAGAAAACCAAATGCATATCCTCTCAATGGTTGATACTTGTTTAGAAAAGAAATTATGCAGTGGCTTCATTTTTTGTGCTTATTAGAAAGAATCATAGAATCAACTGGGTTGGAAAAGACCTCCAAGATCATCAAGTCTAACCCTACTGTGGTTACTAGACCATGGTAAGCATCAGCCTAAATTTTCTATCAAATTCTGTTAGTTTTTTTAATCAGCACCTTATAAGTAAAATAATCTTAAAGCACAACAGGCTGCCCTAAAGAAGTCTATGCAATTCCAGGTAGTTTTTACTTGTGAACAAAATTGTAAAGTACTTACAGAGTACAGAGTTTGTTAAAAGTCAGATCTTCATCCTCTTACTGCTACAAATGCATTGTGCAACTTCTGCTTTAATCAGTTGTTTGGGACTTTCTTGGTGGACTCCTAGGAAAACACAGGCAAATATCAAATAAAAACTGAAGAATAAGTTCTATCCTGAAGCTTAAGAGTGTGAGTAGTAGTTATTACAAACTCTTTTCAGAATGATCATTATGAGCTGGCCAAGAAGTTTCAGTCATCTCACTGTAAAGGAAGAATGTGTTTAACATAATGCCTCATGTATTCATCCACCTTCCACCAGATTCCCTGTTATTACTGTTTCTCTTTTTGAAATGAGAGGAGAAAATGAAGTTTCCTCTACATACTAGTCTATCTTAACTGCTTCAAACTATTCTGCCTTTTTTTCCCCCTTATTACTAGTCTATCTTAACTGCTTCAAACTACTCTGCCTTTTTTTCCCCCTATACAGTATATAAATGCTAAATGTGTTGAGGATTGGAATCCACATTTAACACTTCCCTTTTCTCCATGATTTTGCATGTTACACCCAACTTTATATTAGTTTTCACCCTCTAGTCAAACAACTATTATATCAAACTGTGGAAGCAAAGTGGAATTGCTCTAAAATGAGGGGCTTAGTAGAGCAACTTAACCAGTCACACAATGGTTACAACATTTACCTTTGTCATGATTTTCTCATTCCTGTATAGCCCACAGCACTATGGTCAGGATAATTTCCTGCAAAGTGGAAAATTTTAGGCTGATGAGTGAGTTGGCAGCAGCACCTTACCTTGCTTTAGTCATTAAGACATTAGCTAAAACATGAGTCAACCCTAGTTATACTTGGCTTAAAACTGTCAGTAGCAATTAGACATGCTCCAAGAAGGAATGTCCAGTCAGATCCCTCTGGGAATTTAGGCAAAGAAACACTTAGAACGGGATTAATCTCATGCACCTTTAGGAACATAAAGACATCAAAATTTGAACTAGTCACTGCAGCATGTGAGAAGGAGAGAAGTAGGCAAATTTCAGTTGCCTCTTGGATGAGGTGAATCCCTTTTAGTGACACCAAAGTCTCTCACACGACTTTTAAATGGATACAAGGCAGGCGGAAGAAGTGAGGGCGGTGCAGCCGGGAGAAGAGAAGGTTGTTTGGAGACCTCAGAGCAGCCTATCAGTATCTGAAGAGGCTACAAAGGAGCCAGAGAGGGACTCTGTTAGGAACTGCAGTGGTAGGACAAGGGGTAATGGGTTCAAAGGAGAAATTTAGGTTAAATATTAGGAACAATTTTTTCCTGTGAGGGTGATGGGACACTGGCACAGGTTTCCCATGGAAGTAAGGGATGCCCCAACCCTGGCAGTGCTCAAAGCCAGGTTGGATGGGACCTTGAGCAACCTGGTCTGATGGGGAGGTGTCCCTGCCCTGGGCAGAGGGTGTTGGGACTGTGTTCTGTAAGGTCCATTCCAACCCTTAAAATTCTATGATTCTATGATTAGTTCAATCTAACTTTAGTTATTCCATGTTAACTTCTGTGTCTGACTGAGTTGATGTCTGAATTGTGCTGCTTTGTCATGTACATTCACATGTGCCCACTGGTTTGGTTATCACTTCCCAATGTCCTTACTAGTCCTGTAGGAACTTAGTTCTTTGTTTGGGCTTCACCAAATCAGGACTCCCTGGGAATCCAATACAAGGTTGCTAACATAAAAATCCAGAATGTTATTCCCTAGACTAAGACTAAATTTGTTCTGTTCTGCCCCTTCAATATTATATTTTAAAATTCCTTTCTAGATCTAAGCAAATATTAACAATGATGTGCATCTTGTGTTGCTGATGTTTACTACCATGTACTCATGATACAGGGAGAAGTTCAAGTGGCACATCAATACCAGCTGCTTTTCATAATGAAACAGTCACTAGTAATTATAAATCTAATCAAGCAACAATTGATTGTCCATGTACCCTGGAACTAAACCTTTTTTTGATGGTCATGATTGAGATGTTCTCATCCTCTCCAAGCAAGAATAAAGGCTTTATTTGTCACATGAAACATGGAGAATTTTAGGGCTTTCTAGAACTGACTTGGTGGACCTGTCAGAAATAAATAAACAAAACAGAGAGGTTGATATAATTTTGGATGCACAAATCCATAGTTTATTTGCTGAATGTTGGAGGACAGAATCTGGAGTACAGGCATGAGACTCATCATTGCTACTTGTATGGGGATGCTGCAGAATAATACAAATACTGATGTGCAGCTATTTAGTTAAAAATGAGCAGTTCATGGAGAAGAAGTTAATATATATA
>NW_008679334.1:0-258 GCF_000695815.1 Acanthisitta chloris | reverse complement strand
TGTTTTGGGGTCTCTCCTTGTTTTGGGGTCTCCCCCTTGTTTTGGGGTCCTTGTTTTGGGGTCTCTCCTTGTTTTGGGGTCTCCCCCTTGTTTTGGGGGGTCCCTAATTCCTTTTCTTCCCCCTTTTTTTGGTTTTTTTGCCCCCCCAGTGGACAACCTGGACCCCAATTTCCAGAGCGACGCGCAGAGCAAGCGAACGCCGCTGCACGCCGCGGCCCAGAAGGGTTACCTGGAGATCTGCCATCTTCTCCTGCAGGT
>NW_008679333.1:2167-2476 GCF_000695815.1 Acanthisitta chloris | reverse complement strand
CAAAGCCGGCTGGGGATACCGCATCCCGAGCCGGTTCCGTGCCGAGCCCCGCGCACACCACACCGGGGCTGCGGTCAGGCTAAGGACCATGCTCCCGAGCTCACCTCGCTGCACAGGATGGGATCCGCGGAGGGTTTCACAAACATGAACTCGCTGATATCCGAGACCGGCGAAAAGCAGGAGCGATAACGCGGGGCTGGGGGTGCTGTTGCTGTCACCTGCACGCCCATCACTGTGTCCCCTTGCTTAGGCTCATAGTGCAAGTGCCCAAAAATGTGGCTGGGGGGGGGGGGAAGCGCGTTTACGCCC
>NW_008679333.1:0-2115 GCF_000695815.1 Acanthisitta chloris | reverse complement strand
GCCAGTCCCACCAGCGAGACGGTGGAGATGAGCACCAGGGATACAATCAGGTAAAGAGTAATAGTGGGCAAGCTCCCACCATCAGCAGCCCGAGCCTCGGAGCCCTGCAGGGCCTCTGGACCCTTCTCCTCCACCAGCACCACCAGTGTGACAGCTGTGGAGAGTGGGGGCTCTCCGGCGTCCCGGACCACCACCAGCAGTTCATGCGCAGAGGTGTCCGTCTCCTGCAGAGCCCTCATGATCCGGATCTCCCCGGAATGCAGGGCCACACTGAAAAGCCCTGGGTCTGTGGCTTCCACGAGGTGGTAGGATAGCCAGGCATTGCGCCCCGAGTCCGCATCGATTGCCACCACCTTGGTGATGAGAGCAGGAGGGAGGATGGAGGGGGAAATTCGGAACTGAGTAGCAGAGTCCTCCCCGGCCCTGGGGAAATGCACCCGTGGGGCATTGTCATTCTGGTCCACTATAAAAACATGAACCAGCGTCCTGTTCCTCAGGGCCGGGGAGCCACCATCAGAGACCTCCACGTGGAACTGGAGATAAGTGGTTTGTTCATAGTCAAAGGGGAATTTGGCAGTGACCTGCCCGCTCGTGGGATGTATGGAGAGGTAGCGAGTAGGATCCAGGCCTGGATCTGTCCCACCAGCTCGCAGGACAGAGTAGGAGAGGCGGGAATTCTGCTCTGAGTCGGGGTCAGCAGCAGAGACTGTAACCAACACGCTGCCCACTGGATTGTTTTCTGCCACCAGCACTTCATAGGACGCTTGCTCAAACTGGGGTGCGTTGTCATTGACATCTGCCAGGGTGATCGGCAGGATGGTGTGGTGGGAGAGTGGGGGACTGCCCAGGTCCGAGGCAGAGATGGTGACATTATAGTAGGCAACATGCTCCCGGTCCAAACGAGTGCTGGTTAGCAGTGAGTACTGGTGCTCGTAGTCCTTACGCAGCTGGAAGGGAAGGTCTGGAGACACGTGACACAGGACCTTGCCCTGCTCACCAGAGTCCCTGTCTCTGACATGTATCACAGCTACCACTGTGCCTGGCAGTGCATCCTCACTCAGGGAGCTGGTGAAAGAGGTAAGAATGACCTCAGGTGCGTTGTCATTCACATCAGTGATTTCCACCACCACGCTGCAATGCTCCTCCATGGTGGGTGATCCCATATCCTTGGCCTCCACTTCAATCTCATACACTGTTGCCTCCTCAAAGTCCAGGTTGCCCTGGACACGAATCTCCCCAGTTTGCTCATCTATAGCAAAGATCTGGCGTAAGGCAGCTGAGTTGTGGCTGCTGAGGGAGTAGCGGATGTCTCCGTTGGATCCTTCATCCACATCAGTGGCATTTAACTTCACCACAAGGGTGCCCAGTGGTGAGTTCTCCACCAAGCGAGCTCCATATGATGGTCTGTCAAAGACTGGGTGGTTGTCATTGGCATCCAGGACCTGAATGGTGATCCGTATCTTGCTGGACTGTGGGGGAGAGCCCCCATCTTCAGCAGTAAGGACCAGGTGATGGAAAGCTCTGAATTCCCGGTCCAGGGCCCGCTCCAGCACCAGCTCAGGGAACTTCCCACCGTCAGTGCGTGCCTTCACGTTGAGGTTGAAGTTGTCATTGGCACTCAGGTGATAGGTCTGTAAGGTGTTGGTGCCCACGTCAGGGTCCTGGGCGGGCTGGATGGGGAAGCGAGCCCCCAGAGATGCCAGCTCATAGATGCGCAAGGACACCTCATCACTGGGGAACTCCGGGGGGTTGTCATTGATATCCAAGATCTCCACCTCAATGCGATAAAACTCCACTGGGTTCTCGATGGCAAGTTTCAAGTGGAGGAAGCAGCGTGGGTTCTGCCCACAGAGCTGCTCCCGGTCTATCCGCTCGCTGACCATTATAACACCGGTGTTGACATTGACAGAGAAGTATTGGGAATCCGAATCGGACAGTACCTGCAGGTTAGCTGCCGCCAATTTCGCCACGTCAGTACCCAAGTCCTTCGCGATATTGCCCACAAAGGCACCCCGGGTGAGCTCCTCCGGGATGCTGTACCGGATCTGAGCAGAGGAGCTGTGCAAGAATAAACAGAAGGAGAAGACACGCGGCAGCCCCAGGGACCGGCCCGCC
>NW_008679332.1:0-1875 GCF_000695815.1 Acanthisitta chloris | reverse complement strand
AGCCTCCCTGGGCAACCTGTGCCCGGGAGAAAAATCTTCCTAGTATCTAGCCTAAATTTCCCGTCCTTCAATTTGAACCCCCCTTGTCCTCCTAACCAGGAGTCCCTCTCTGGCTCCCCTGTAGTCCCTTCAGATACTGAAAAGTTGCTTTGAGCTCTCCACACAACCTTCTCCAGGCTGAACAGCCCCAACTCCCTCAGCCTGTCCTCATAGGGGAGATGCTCCAGTCCTCTTATCAATTTCATGGTCTCCTCTGGCCTTGCTCCAACAGTTCCATGTCCTTCTTGTGCTGAGGACACCAGAACTGTGTGCAGTATTCCAGGTGAGATTTCACCAGAGCAGAGTAGAGGGGGCAAATCACCTCCTCTGACCTGCTGCCCACACTCCTTTGGATGCAGCCCAGAATTCAATTGGCTTTCTGGGCTGATGTTTGTGTTTGTAACTGGCTTGTGAACCTGTTTCCAACACATTCACAGGAAAAAGAAAAAAACAAAAACAAAAGCCCTCAAACCCTAAAAATTGATCCCATGAATTCTGTTGTAGAAAATATAACTTTTTCTTGTGGGTGTTTTTTTGTTGGTTTTTTTTTTTGTTGTTGTTGTTGTTTTTTTGTCTCATTGGATGGTTGTTTTCAGCCCTGAGGAGGTTTCAGCTGAAGCAATGTGTCCACTTTTGCAGGGAATGTTCAGAAAGGAGGAATGTGAATGAACAGAGCCCAAGTGGAAGGTAAAATTGCTGTCACAGGTATGTGCTCCCATCCTGTATTTTCATTCTGTAGGCAGCTCTCTTATTCTTCTGCATTTAAGTCAGGAGACTTATGCTGTAATTTTAAGTATAATGACCCAAATTCATGTATTGATGCACTTAATTACACTCTAGAAGCATTTGGTGTTTTAGAAACTAGCATTTGTGCCTCAGTTCCAGATGTATATATTTGGAAGTTGAAATTGTGATGAGCATCTGTGAAAGCTAGAAACTGTTAATTATTAGCAGAACCATGTTTTAAGTTAAGACTTTACAAAAACATAATAATAATTCTTGTTGTTTTCGTTTCCAAGGCAGGAAACCAGGTCAAGAAGATGAAGCCTAATAAAGGGAAGACTTGCACTAGGGAGAGAGACTTTGTGTATGAATTCACTGCTGGAAATCAGCATTTAGTGCTCACTGTGCCTCTCAAATTCCCTGTGCAAGAGAATATCAGCCACTTGCATGGACGTCTGATGGTCCTGCACAACCTGCCATGCTTCATAGAAAATGGTATGAATCAATTACTGTCATGTATCCTGGTCCACAAGTGTCTTGCAGCTTGCTTTGAGAAACCAAAGGAAGGGTATTTTACTAGAACAGTGTTAAAAAAAAAATTGGTCTTTTAAACAGCCAAACATCAAAGAAAGTTATTGTTGGTGCTAATAAGGTGCCCAAAGAAAAGGTTTTCAGAATAACTTTATAGATGTGTTTCCTAGTTGGTTACTGATACTTCCACTGACAGGTTCTCTTGATGGACCATTCTCTTCTTGTTATATAGACCTGAAGCAATCTCTTAACAAGTTCATAGAAGAGGAAACTATCAAAGATTATGATAGAGAAGCTGAAGTGGCTCTGGAAGCAGTGAAATCAGGAAAAGTAGACATCAACCAGCTGGCAGATGCTTGGGCTAAAGCTTATAAAGAGGTAAGATTAAGACTGGAAAGTTAATATTCAGGACTTACTTTGTGTGTGTAGAGACAGAATCACAGCTGTGAAGATGCAAAATTACACTGAAATTCACTTTTGCAGATCTTTAACAGTTTTTTTATTTTTATCTGAGAGTGAGTGTTAAGTCTTAAGTTCTTGGTCAGGTTTCTCCTGAATTTAGTAGAGGCAAAAGATACAAAA
>NW_008679331.1:615-874 GCF_000695815.1 Acanthisitta chloris | reverse complement strand
GACCTCCTTCCCCCCTGGAGCTCCTTCGTTCCCAGACCACCATCCCCCCTGGAGCTCCTTCCTTGCCTGCCGTGGCCTGTATCCAGCAGCATTCCATCCTCCCCCCACCCAGAGCCGTTGCCATTCCCTCTGCCATTCCCACAGGATTCCGGGATCGCTATGACGATCGGTACCGCGACGGCCCCCGCAGGGACATGGACAGAGGCTTCGGCCGCGATCGCTACGACGAGCGGAGCCGCGACTATGACCGCGGAGGGGC
>NW_008679331.1:0-329 GCF_000695815.1 Acanthisitta chloris | reverse complement strand
TTTTGGGGGCAGAGGATGGTGGAATTCCCAAGGAGTTTTGGGGCAGGGGATTGTGGAATTCCCAAGGGGTTTTGCAGGCCGGGGATTGTGGAATTCCCAAGGGGTTTGGGGCCAGGGAGCTGTGGAATTCCCAAGGGGTTTTGGGGGCAGGGGATGGTGGAATTCCCAAGGGATTTGGGGACAGGGAGTTGTGGAATTCCCAAGGGGTTTTGGAGAAAGGGAAGTGTATAATTCCCAAGGGGTTTGGGCTGTTAGCCCTGGCTGATTCCCAGTTTTCCCTCAGGGTACGATTCCCGGCTGGGCAGTGGCCGCAGAGCCTTCGGCAGTGG
>NW_008679330.1:445-676 GCF_000695815.1 Acanthisitta chloris | reverse complement strand
AGTGGGACCCTGTGGGACCCCCAGGATAAGGAGTGGGACCCATGGGATGAGGGGAACACCAGTAGGACCCTGTGGGACACCAGTGGGACCCCAAGGACAGGAATAGGACCCCAAGGACACGAGCAGGACCCCGTGTGACCCCGGAGTGACTCCGGAGTGACTCCGGAGTGCCCCTGAATCCCCAAGACGAGGGTCCCCGGGCCGGGGGGCGCGGGGGGGTCACCCCCTCTT
>NW_008679330.1:0-217 GCF_000695815.1 Acanthisitta chloris | reverse complement strand
TGGGGGGACACCAGTGGGACCCTGTGGGACCCCCAGGATGAGGAGTGGGACCCCATGGGACAGGGGAACACCAGTAGGACCCTGTGGGACACCAGTGGGATCCCAAGGACAGGAATAGGACCCCAAGGACACGAGCAGGACCCCGTGTGACCCCGGAGTGACTCCGGAGTGACTCCGGAGTGCCCCTGAATCCCCAAGACGAGGGTCCCCGGGCCGG
>NW_008679329.1:0-689 GCF_000695815.1 Acanthisitta chloris | reverse complement strand
CAGGGGGACTCAGGGGGGCCCTGGCAGGGGATGCAGGGGGACCCCAGGGGGTGGATGGTGCTGGGATAGTCCCTATGGGATCATATGCCCAAGTCCCCTGGGATCACAGCCCCAGAACACTGTGAACAGTGAGATGTTCTCAGCAGGATCTTGTCCCCCAAATCCCCTGGGATCACAGCTACACATCCCTGTGGATATTGGGGTGATCCCTGTGGGATTCTGTCCCCAAATCTCATGGGGTGACAGCCCTACATCCCTTTAGATACCCCTGGGATTACAGCTCTTGGATCACAGCCCCAGAACACTGAACACTGAGGTGTTCTCTGCAGGATCTTGTCCCCAAATCCCCTGGGATCACAGCCACACATCCCTGTGGATATTGGGGTGATCCCTGTGGGATTCTGTCCCCAAATCCCATGGGGTGACAGCCCTACATCCCTGTAGACACTGATATGATCCCTGTGGGATTCTGTCCCCAGATCCCACGGGAGCACAGCCCCACATTCCCACAGACCCTGGGCTGATCCATACGAGATCACAGCCCCCAAATCCCATGGGATAACAAGCCCACATCCCTGCAGATGCTGGGTTGATCCTTGTGGGATCCTGTCCCTATATCCCCATAGGTGCTAGGTTGATTCCTATGGGATCCCTGGCCCCAAGTCCCTGTGGGTGCAGCATTGATCCCA